>NW_028023317.1:0-10873 GCF_054177405.1 Leptonychotes weddellii
CTCAGGAAACAAACTGAGGGTTGCTGGAGTGGGGGGTGGGGTGGGAGGGATGGAGTGACAGGGTGATAGACACTGGGGAGGATATGTGCTCTGGTAAGCGCTGTGAATTGTGCAAGACTGTTGAACCTCAGATCTGTACCTCTGAAACAAATAATGCAATATATGTTAAGAAAAAAAAAAAGATAGCGGCAGGGGAAGAATGAAGGAGGGGAAATCGGAGGGGTAGGCGAACCATGAGAGACGATGGACTCTGAGAAACAAACTGAGGGTTCTAGAGGGGAGGGGGTTGGGAGGATGGGTTAGCCTGGTGATGGGTATTAAAGAGAGCACGTTCTGCATGGAGCACTGGGTGTTATGCACAAACAATGAATCATGGAACACTACATCTAAAACTAATGATGTAATGTATGGGGATTAACATAATAAAAATTTTTTTAAAAATCTTCACAGAATTGATCAGGAATAGAAATTTTGAACATACCGAATATTAGCAATGAAATTGAATCAGTAATCAAAAAACTCTGAACAAACAGAAGTCCAGGACCAGATGGCTTTACAGGTGAATCTACCAAACATTTAAAGACCAGTTAATACCTGTTCTTCTCAAACCATTCCAAAAAATAGAAAAGGAAATCTTCAAAATTCATTCTATGAGGCCAGCATTACCCTGATACTGAAACCTGATAAAGACACCACAAAAAAAGATAACTGCAGGCCAATATCTCTGATGAACATAGATGCAAAAATCCTCAAAAAATATTAGCAAACTAAATCCAACAATACATTTAAAAAATCATTCACCATGATCAAGTGGGATTTATTCTTGGTATGCAAGAGTGGTTCAATATTCGCAAATCAATCAATGTGACTACACCACATCGATAGGAGAAAGGATAAAAACCATATGATCACTTCAGTAGATGCAGAAAAAGCTTCTGACAAAGTACAACAGCCATTTATGATAAAAGCCCTCAACAAAGTAGATTTAAAGGGAACATACCTCAACATCATAAAGGCCACATATGAAAAACCCACAGCTAACATCATACTCAAGGGTGAAAACCTGAAAGCTTTTCTTCGAAGATCAGAAACAAGATAAGGATGTCCACTCACTACTTTTATTCAACATAGTACTAGAAGCCCTAGCCACAGCAAGCAGACAACAAAAAGAAATAAAAAGCATCCAAATTGGCCAGAAAGAAGCAAAACTTTCACTATTTGCAGATGACGTGATACTATAGATAGAAAAAAACCCTGAAGACTCCACCAAAAAACCACTAGAATGGATAAATTAATTCAGTAAGGTCACATGATACAAAATACAAAGAAATTGGTTTCATTTCTATATACTAATAATAAAGTAGCAGAAAGAGAAATTAAGAAAGCAACCCACTTACAATTGCACCAAAAAGAATAAAATACCAAAGAATAAATTTAACCAAGAAGGGGAAAGATCTGTACTCCAAAAACTGTAACACACTGATGAAAGAAACTGAAGAGGATACAAACAAAAGACATTCCACGCTCCTGGACTAGTAGAACTAATATTGCTAAAACATCCATACTACCCAAAGCAATCTATATATTCAATGTAATTCCTATCAAAATACCAATAGTATTTTTAACAGAACTAGAACAAAAAATTCTAAAATTTGAATGAAACCACAAAGACCCTGAATAGCCAAAGCAATCTTTAAAAAGAACAACAAAGCTGGAGTTATCACAACCCATATCTCAAGATACACTACAAAACTGTAGTAATCAAAATAGTATGGTACTGGCACAAAAATAGACACATAGATCAATGGAACATAATAGAGAACCCAGAAATAAACCCACACATATATAATCAATTAATCTACAACAAAGGAGGCAAGAATATATAATGGGGAAAATCTCTTCAATAAATGGTGCTGGGAAACTGAACATCAACATTTAAAAGAATGAAACTGGACCACTTTCTTACACTGTACACAAAAATAAACACAAAATGGATTAAAGACTTAAATGTGAGACTTGACACCATAAAATTCCTAAGGGAAAACACAGGCAGTAACCTCTTGGGGTTTGTCCTTAGCAACATATTTTTTTTAATTTTTATTTATTTTTATTTTTTTATTTTTTAAATTAGTTTCAGAGGTAGAATTTAGTGATTCATCAGTTGCATATAACACCCAGTGCTCATTACATCAAGTGACCTCCTTAATGTCCATCCCTTCCCCCAACCCACCCTTTCCCTTCAGCAACCCTCAGTTTCCTAGATTTCAGCATCTTATGGTTTGCCTCCCTCTCAATTTTCTTATTTTTCCTTCCCTTCCCCTATGTTCATCTGTTTTATTTCTTAAAGTCCACATAAGAGTGAATTCATATGGTATTTGTCTTTCTCTGACTGACTTATTTCACTTAGCATAATACCCTCTAGTTCCATCCACAACATCTCAGCAACGTATTTATGCATATATCTCCTTAGGCAAGGGAAGCAAAAGCAAAAATAAACTATTGGGACTACACCAAAATAAAAAGCTTTTGCCCAGCAAAGGAAACCATGAATAAAACAAAAAGGAAACCTACTGAATGGGAGAAGATATCTGCCAATGACATGTCCAGTGACGGATTAATATCCAAAATATATAAAGAAGTTAAACAGTTCAATACCAAAATAAATAAACAATCCACTTAAAAAATGAGTAGAGGACCTGGGGCACCTGGGTGGCTCAGTCAGTTGAGCATCTATTAATTTCAGCTCAGGTTATGATCTCAGGATCTTGAGACTGAGTTCCAAGTTGGGCTCAGTGCTCAGTGTGGAGTCTGCTTAAGATTTTTTCCCTCTCCCTTCACCTCTGTTCCTCCTCCCCTCACTCATTCTCTCATAAATTAGATAGATAGATAGATAGATAAATAAATAAATAAAGTCTTCTTTTTTTAAATGAGCACAGGAGGGCCCCTGGGTGGCTCAGTTGTTAAGCATCTGCCTTTGGCTCAGGTCATGATCCCAGGGTCCTGGGATCAAGCCCCGTGCCAGGCTCACTGCGCTGCAGGAAGCCTGTTTCTCCCCTCTCCCGGCCCCCCTGCTTGTGTTCCCTCTTTCACTGTCTGTCTCTCTGTCAAATAAATAAAATCTTAAAAAGAAAAATGAGCACAAAATCTTAAAAAGAAAAATAGACATTTTTCTGAAAAAGACATACAGATGACCAACAGACACATGAAAAGATGCTCAACATCACTAATCATCAGGGAAATGCAAATCAAAACCACAATGAGGTATCACCTCACACCTGTCAGAATGGCTAGAATCAAAATGACAACAAATAACAAGTGTTGGCAAGGATGTGGAGAAAAGGAAACCCTCATGCACTGTTGCTGAGAACGTAAATTGGTGCAACCACTGTGGAAAACAGTATAAATATTCCACCAAAAATTAAAGACAGCATTACCATAAAATCCAGCAATTCCACTTCTGGATATATAACCGAAGAAAACAAAAACACTAATTCAAAAAGATATATGCACCCCTATGTTTATTGCAGCATTGTTTACAATAGCCAAGATACGGAATTAACCCAAGGGACCATCAATAGATGAATGGATAAGGAGGATGTGGTATATATATATATGTATATATATATATATACATATATATATATACACAATGGAATATTACTCAGCCATACAAAAAAGAATGAGATCTTGCCATGTGTGACAACATGGATGGAACTAGAGGGTATTATACTAAATGAAATAAAGTCAGACACAGAAAGATAAATACCATATGATTTCATATATATGTGGAATCCAAAATGCAAGACAAGCAAACAAAAAACAGACTATTAAATACAGATAACAAACTCAGTGGTTGCCAGAGGGGAGGTGGGTGAAATAAATAAAGGGGATTAAGAAGTACAAACGTCCAGTTATAAAACAAGTCATGGAGATGAAAAGAATAGCATAGAAAATACAGTCAATCATATTGTAGTAATGTTGTTTGGTGACTACACTTATGGTGAGCACTGAGTAATGTATAAAATTATTGAATCATTATACTGTACATCTGAAATATAACACTGCATATTATACTTTAATAAAAAAATAGAAACATACAGTATGTACAGAAAGACAGAATTTAATCAGAGAATTGGAATTTGAAAAAATAATAAAATGGCTATTTTAGAAGGAAAAAAATATGATTAATCCAAAATTAAGAATTCCGTAGATGGGTTTAAAAGCAAATTAGACACAGTGGAAGGCAGGATTAGGAAACAGATCGATAGATCTCCAAAATGAAAGAAGAATAAAAGATACATATGGGACACAATAAAAAGTAACTTAAATGAATACATTTCAGTGCTCATGAGTCTGCAGAATCACACAGAATTACTTATTGCCAGTAAATTATTTCCAGTTTTATATGATAAGATTAAATATCCATTCATCCTAACAACTATTTGACTACTATGTACATAGCAATATGCTGGGCCCTGAGTTACACAGATATTTAATGAGACAGAGTCCCTGCCTGTAAGACACCCATAGTCACAGATGACTAATGACTAAACCATTCTTTTTTTTTTTTTTTTTAAAGATTTTATTTATTTGACAGAGAGAGACACAGCGAGAGAGGGAACACAAGCAGGGGGAGTGGGAGAGGGAGAAGCAAGCTTCCCGCCGAGCAGGGAGCCCGATGCGGGGCTCGATTCCAGGACCCTGGGACCACGACCTGAGCCGAAGGCAGACTCTTAACGACTGAGCCACCCAGGCGCCCCAGACTAAGCCATTTTTAAGAATAAGGAGGTCACTGGAATTTAGGCAAAATATTTGGAGTGGAGGTAAGAGCCTCCTCCTTTTGGGTAGAGAAAGTAGCCAAAAGTATGATAGTGACATAGGAAGAATATAAAATATAGGGGAAGTTAATTTCATGATATCTAGAGTATAGGATATATTAATGATAGTAAGAGAAAATGAGCAACACAGTTTCACAGGAACTAGCTAATTATTTGTCATGTGAAAAAAAGAATGTTTTTAAGAGAAAAGTGACAAATATCACAAAATCCATATGTTGCTCTGAAAGGTGCACAGTGTTTCACAAGTGTATTATGCCTTCCAAGTGCCTTAAACAAGTTTGAAAAATATTCAGTAAGGTAGTCTAAACATGACATTCAAGATTCTTCATAATCTGATCCAATTATTCTTTTTCAGTCTCATTTACTGAGTTCTCTAACATAAAGACACACCAATCAGTGTTTCAAATATACCCTAACTTTGAAAGTCTAGGACTTGCACAAGGCATTTCTTCTGCCTAGATCCTCCCTTCCAATTCACTGTCTAGTAAAACTTTAATCATCAAAGGTTTAGTTCAACAAGCAATTTTCCCTAATGCCTTTCCAAATGTCTTGCTCCAGGAATACTCCCTCTTTAGTGTTCCCAGTGTATTCAGTCATTCATGAAATATTTATTGAGTGTCCTGTGTGCCAGGCACTGTTCTAGGCACTTGGAATGCATCAGTAAACAAAAGAAAAAAGATCCCTGTTTTTTGGAGCATTTTGTTGAAACCCTGAAGAAGGGGAGAGTATGGAAAAGTGAAAAGAGCACATGTACAATGAAAAAGCTCCCTAAGTGACTCTATTACACCCTCCTCCAACTGATCCAATCCAGGTTGAGAATTACAGCACTGGAAAGCATTACAACAAAATTATAATGAAAGCCAAAATTTAAAATATAATAAGAGGGGCGCCTGGGTGGCTCAGTTGGTTAAGCGACTGCCTTCGGTTCAGGTCATGATCCTGGAGTCCCTGGATCGAGTCCCACATCAGGCTCCCTGCTCAGCAGGGAGTCTGCTTCTCCCTCTGACCCTAACCCCTCTCATGTGCTCTCTCTCATTCTCTGTCTTAAATAAATAAATAAAATCTTTAAAATAAAATTTAAAAAAATAATAAAATAAAATATAATAAGAGTAATACATAAGATACATTGTTATATTTTCTTATGGAAATTCTTACTTGTCTTTTCCTCTAATTGATTAACTTTATCTCTGGATTCCTCTAGCAGAAATATTAAATCTTTCATTTTATTTTCTTTCTCAGTATTTTGGAGCAATAGCAGTGATACCTAAAATGAAATATTTAAGTAATACATTAGAGATATGAAAAATTACATATGACACCTTAGCATTTACCACCACCTATGATTATTTTATATACTTGTTTATATGCTTTTCAGCTGGTTGTGCCAGGGCATTTAGTACATGCTTGCACAATGTTCATTCATTCAATAAATGTTTAAACTAATATGATCTACCCAATATTATAATGTTCATTTTAAGTTAGAACTTAGAAGATATATAATAAAATCTATTGTTTCGTTTATTCCATAAATATTATGGAGCACCTACTCTGTTCCAAAAACCATAATAAGCATTGAGTATACAGTGAGGAGGAAACTTAACTTAAAGAAACTTAGAGACTAGGGAACTTTCCAGAACACAAGGTGAGAAGCGGAGAAGCGGCGGCTGCCTGAGCTGCGCCCAGCAACGCGCTCCTTCCCACTCCCCCACACCGACCTCAACAAGGTCACCGGCTGTAGAATATGGTGAAAGAAACCACTTACTATGATGCTTTGGGGGTCAAACCCAATGCCACCCAAGAAGAATTGAAAAAGGCTTACAGGAAACTGGCCTTGAAGTACCACCCTGATAAGAATCCAAATGAAGGAGAGAAGTTTAAACAGATTTCTCAAGCTTATGAAGTGTTCTCTGATGCAAAGGGAATTATATGACAGAGGAGGAGAACACCCAATTAAAGAAGGTGGAGCTGGTGGTAGAGTTGGCTCCCCCATAGACATCTTTGATAAGTTTTTTGGAGGAGGAGGAAGGATACAGAGAGAAAGGAGAGGTAAAAATGTTGTACATCAGCTCTCAGTGATCTTAGAAGATTTATATAATGGTGCAACAAGAAAACTAGCTCTGTAAAAGAATGTGATTTGCAACAAATACGAAAGCTGAGGTGGTAAGAAAAGAGTAGAATGTTGTCCCAACTGTGGAGGTACTGGAAAGAAAATAAGAATTCATCACATAGGACCTGGAATGGTTCAGCAAATTCAATCTGTGTGCATGGAATGCCAGGGCCATGGGGAACATATCAGTCCTCAAGATAGATGTGAAAGCTGCAATGGAAGGAAGATAGTTCAAGAGAAGACTCTAGAAGTTCATATCAACAAAGGTATGAAAGATGGCCAGAAGATAACATTCCATGGTGAAGGAGACCAAGAACCAGGACTGGAACCAGGAGATATTATCATTGTTTTAGGTCAGAAGGACCGTGCTGCTTTTACTCAGCGAGAAGACCTTTTCATGTGTATGGACATATAGCTGGTTGAAGCACTCTGCGGCTTTCAAAAGCCAATATCTATTTTTGACAACCGAACCATCATCATCACCTCTCATCCAGGTCAGATTGTCAAGCATGGAGATATCAAGTGTGTGCTAAGTGAAGGCTTGCCAATTTATCGTAGACCATATGAGAAGTGTCGTCTAATCATTAAATCTAAGGTAAGCTTTCCTGAGAATGGCTTTCTCTCTCCTCATAAACTCTCTTTGCTGAGAGGAAGGAAGTAGAAGAGACTGATGAAATGGACCAAGTAGAACTGGTGGACTTTGATCCAAATCAGGAAAGACGGTGCCATCACAATGGGGATGCATATGAGGATGATGAACATCATCACAGGGGTGGTGTTCAATGTCACACCTCTTAATGGGGCCAGTGAATAACACTGCTGGCATTTTATATACAGTAATGAATGAGTGAAGGACTATAATCATAGCTCACTACTTGCTATTGTTTTTGTTTTAATATTCAACTACAGTAGTGTTTTAAAAGTTAAACGAAGAATAAACTCAAATATAAAAGCTCTGACTTTGCCCTGTGTATGATGACTTCAGTGTGCAAGATAAGTTTAATACTTATAAAAACTACTTTTAAAAAAATTTTCACTAGCGTTAGACCATACATTGTAACAGATTTCAGCTCTATGTATATGAAACAGCTCAAACTGAAATGTTAGGTGTGTATACTGACTTCAGTGTATGACCCTTAATTGTTAAGCTATCAAGTTAAAATCTGTATTTAACTGGCAGTCAGACAAAGAACTTAATTTGTAGAGAAGTGTTGGTCTGTAGTTAAGTGGGATTCATCGTGCTGCCTCTGCATTTATTCTATTGTCTCAACTGTTACTTGAAGATGGCTTGCACTTATAGAACCGCATTCCCTTCTGCTGTGCCATCTTTTTTTTTAAATACATGTATCAGTCCTGGTTACATTTTTTTCCTTCTCTTTGGACCATGAAAAGCTTCAGAGCAGTGACTTTGGGAGCAGGGTAACTTAGAGTGAAGAGACATTTATGTGGAGAAGTTAATTTGCATGAATGAGATAGGAAGGTGTTTTTTAAGGTATGTTACAGGCTTATTTTAAACCATTTAACTTATTCTCTGAAGTAACTGTAATTTAATGTTGTAGTATAGCAAATTATGATGAATAGCTTTAATTTTATGTTTAAAAGTGATGTTCACAAGCTTAAATCTGGATATCAGAATTAAGCAATTCTTGAAATGTATGAATGTCTCCTTAATATACTGACTACAAAGCATCTAAAAAAAAAAACAAAACCCTCAGAGCCTAGACCAGGAGACAACAACTATACTTGAATATTATTAGTAATAGGACAAAAATATTATATGAATCAGGAAAAACTCAGCCTTCGGGGATGTAATCAAAAATTAATCCTTCTCAGAGTACTGAATTGAATCTTGATAGACAAGTAGAAATTAATCAGGCAAATACAGAAAAATGAACATTCTAACTCATACAAGAACACAAAGGATCAAGAGATCATGCTGCATTCAGAGAACTGAAAATACTCAGATGACTAGAATACAGAGCCCACGTGAAGAAAAAGGTAAAAGATAAACTTAAAAAGACAAGCTGAAGACTTGCAGATTCAAGATGGCAGAAAAACCTCACTGCCGTATTTTCATCTGCCCATGCACCCAGAACTCCAACAAGCTTTTTATTTTTAGCACTTCCCTCTACTTTTGTGTTCTTTATAATACGTGCAATTTTAACTTTTAAAAGGCTTTCTTCTGGGGCACCTGGGTGGCTCAGTCATTAAGCGTCTGCCTTCGGCTCAGGTCATGATCCCGGGGTCCTGGGATTGAGCCCCGCATCGGGCTCCCTGCTCGGCAGGAAGCCTGCTTCTCCCTCTCCCACTCCCCCTGCTCGTGTTCCCTCTCTCTCTGTGTCTCTCTCTGTCAAATAAATAAATAAATCTTTAAAAAAAAAATAAAAAAATAAAAAGGCCTTCTTCTTTCAGAAATCTAGTTTAAAAGTTCAGCTAAAATATAGAAAACTGTTAACTCTTTCAAAAGATCCAAGCATAACATATAAATTTAACCAGAACCAAAAGAAAACTCTAAGTATCTTCTCTGTACTTTCAATTAACTTTTCACCCTTGTTATCTATCATTACAAAGTATCTTGTGGCAAATCAAAGAAGAAAAACTCTGAAAAAAATGGGAAATAGAAGAGCATTCCTTTCTATAAATCTTTTTCCATTTGGGAAGCATACGACTTGAAACTGATAAAGTTGCCATAGTAATAACCTGAAATTGACATTCTTGTGAATATCAAAGAACAGAGATTCATTATTTTCAAGTTTTCCACTATATGACATTAATAGAAAGGAGCAAAAGAATATTTTAGTTCCCCATTCTTGGTGTCATGAATAGTAAGTGCATTTCAAAATAAACTGCAAAATGTGGATTAAGTGGTCAATGATCATCATCTTTACATTTTACAAGGTTTTTATCTGAACAAAAGTTCTTAAAAAATATTTTTGCAACAATGTCCTATTACCCACTAATATAAATACTGTAGATAATTGTTTTGTTTTTTTTTTTAAAAAGGGCTGGCATTCAGTGCATGCATGTTTGAATCAATGGAAATTCATTCTGCTGGCAAAAGGCTAAATATTTGAATATGTAGAATATTAAAATTGTCCTATAGAAATTTATCATGCAGTCAGCAGATAATTTCTTTTGAAATTTTAAGTATTTTATGAATTAGCAAATACAAAAAATACAGAGTTGATTTTTTAAAAATACCTGCTTTTCCTTGTCATTTACTTCCTTCTTATATTCCTCTTCAAGGTGTTGGATTTTTTCATAATCTTCCTTTACTTTAAAAATAAAGCAGATATACTTTAATATCTTAGCATAATTATATAACAACAAAATTTAAAGCTTGTTACATTTTATTACACCTCCTTATTTATCTAGATACTAAACTTCAAAGGTTTCTAACAAGCTTAGCTGCTATTTTCTTGCTACTTTCTGTTTAGTAAAATAGTGAATTTAAAAAATATCAAAGTATAACAATAAAATTGTATTATTTTTACAATAGTACATATGTAAGAGTTTATTCTTTATAACACACTAATCTGAAATAACAGATTTTAAATATATATAAAGTTGACCCTTGAACAACATTAGAGGTGCTGACCCCTACACAGTTGAAAATTCATGTATAACTTTTGAATCCCCAAAAACTAAACTAATATCCTACTGTTAATCAGAAGCCTTACCTGTAACATAAAGTTGTTTAACATGTATTTTGAATGCTATATGTATTATAAGCTGTATTCTTATAATAAAGTAAGTTAGAAAAAAAAGCATTAAGAAAACCATAAAGAAGGGAAGGATGGGGTGGTTGGGTGATAGACATTGGGGAGGGTATGTGCTATGGTGAGCGCTGTGAATTGTGCAAGACTGTTGAATCACAGATCTGTACCTCTGAAACAAATAATGCAATATATGTTAAGAAAAAAAAAAA
>NW_028023318.1:0-647 GCF_054177405.1 Leptonychotes weddellii
ATGAGAGACGATGGACTCTGAAAAACAAACTGAGGGTTCTAGAGGGGAGGGGCGTGGGAAGAGGGGTTAGCCTGGTGATGGGTATTAAGGAGGGCACGTTCTGCATGGAGCACTGGGTGTTATACGCAAACAATGAATCATGGACATCAAAAACTAATGATGTAATGTATGGTGACTAACATAATAATAAAAAAAATACTTGAACTAATAGGAACTTAGTTTGCAGATACAAGGTTAATATACAGAAATCAATATTTCTATATAAACAATTAGAAAATGAATTAGGAAAAATAATTCTATTTATAATAGTATCAGAAACCATTGAGTTCCAAAAGATGTGCAATATCTCTGTGTTGAAAACTATAGAAAATAGGTAAAAGAAATTAAAAGATACCTAAATAAATCAGACACAATACCAAGTCTTCTATCAATGTTCATGTTATATAATGGGGTTGCCAAACTACAGCCCATTGGTTGAGTCTGGTCTGCAGTCTGTTTTTGTAAGTAAGTTTCATAGAGCACAGCCACTTTCATTCATTTACACATTGTCTATGGCCACTTTCATGTTACAACCACAGAGCTGAGTATGGACAGACACATGTGGTCTGCTAAATCTGAAGTACAGACTACCTAGTCCTCTGTAGAAA
>NW_028023319.1:0-647 GCF_054177405.1 Leptonychotes weddellii
ACGCATAATCTGAAAGCAGAAGCTAATAAATTATAGGGTGCTAATTGGAGCTGGAATGGAGCTGTCAATCATGTTATCCTAAACACAGGGAGACCCTCATACCCTAAAAAGGCAAAGCAGCCTTCAGGAACAGCTCCCAGTTGTTTCCAGCCTTGACTCGTACTCCAGCAGAAACATCGAGCCCAGGCAGAGTGGCCTCTGGGGGAGTCTGCAGAGGTGGTTCTGCTAATCCAAGCTCACTTTAAGAAGAGAGACAGATTCTCTTTTAGGGGGAAAGAGCAGAATATTTTTACTAAAGAATTACTGTTTCGAGAAACATATTGTTTACAGAAATACATATATCGAATTGACTGGAATAATTATTACTTTGGTAAAACGTTACCCTTTATTTGGAATCTTTCACTTTACAAAACAGGTTTAACTCAACGAGAGAAAAAGCTAAAGGTCTCCACCATACTGTCATGTCTACCTCGAGTTACAGTATCTCTCAAGAGTTTTCCAACACACACTTACAGAACTCAGCTCCTCTAGAACAAAAATAAGATGTCCAAATTTCCATTCCCTTACTGGAATTCATTTATTTCCCCCTAAAAAAGGAACAGCAGCACATTTCTTATTCCTGTGCTTTGTTCTCTTTTTTTTTTTTT
>NW_028023320.1:0-647 GCF_054177405.1 Leptonychotes weddellii
CTCTCTCAAATAAAAAAATAAAATCTTAAAAAAAAAGACCTCTACCGATGGACCTATAACAAAACAGGGATAGAGGGGATGGACTTTCATTTTGTCAAACCTTGCGAAAGGTCTCCTAGAAATATTGTATTTAAAAAGTTTCATCATATTTATAAAGTTTTAACTAGTGGATTTTTATTGACTCTTGCTTCTAAGCTACACATTATAAATGAGGCCAGTCAGGAATAGACAGATTAAAAAGTGCTCAGGGTCCCAGCTCTCTTGGGGTCCTTTTTGCTCTATAGCTCAGCCCAGCATTCCTGCTCCATCTCCCATCCCCCCTTTTTCTGTGGCTTCGGTGGGATAGAATACAGCTCTCCCCCAGGCCCCCACTCGGCATCACACCGCCTACTGCCTCTTTGCTGCTTTGCTTCAGCTCTTCCCACTGAACAGAGGGTTGTCCAAGATGATCATGGGACAGATTTGCAGACCTTCATCATGGTTGCTGCTTATCTTCCAAGCCAACCAGAAATAGCTGGGTCCCTCAAGTTCTAACCTAGCCATTGTCTTCGGTGGGTGGCTCTTTCCTCTGGCTGCAGTTTGCCCACCCAAGTGCACGCTTGTGTACCCAAGCACACATCCTGTGCACACATACGCAGGCGCTCCTG
>NW_028023321.1:0-647 GCF_054177405.1 Leptonychotes weddellii
AATTTAAGTTTGCGGTCCTTTTTTTTAACATATTTTAGGGTATCAAGGATACTAGGCAGGAAAAATGCTGAAAACCATTGATAGTGAAAATAAGGAAACAATGAAGAGAGGTATTTGACAAAGAAAAGGCAAATTTGGCGTTTACTTTCTCTAAAAGTCTGTAAAAAAAAAAATCAAAACAACCTCTTTTGTCCTTATTTTCTTTGCCTGTAAAATAAAATTCAGAAATTATTCTGAAGGTTCTTTCCTAGTTTTTCATTCCACAATGCAAATAAGTCCCATTAAAATGCTTTTTCCTGGGGACGCCTGGGTGGCTCAGTTAAGTGTCTGCCTTCGGCTCGGGTCACGATCTCAGGGTCCTGGGACTGAGCCCCGAATCAGGCTCCTTCCTGGGCAGGGAGCCCACTTCTCCCTCTGCTTTCCCTCTGCCTGCCACTCCCCCTGCTTGTGCTCTGACAAATATATAAAACCTTTAAAAAAAAAAAAAAAATGCTTTTTCCTGGCATCATACCACACGAAACAATTACCTGCTGTATTCCCCAGTCTGACTTGAAGTGCGGATATGGGGATCAACCAGCGAAATTTAAATGGGTCCAAGTCGGCAGAGCCGTGTGCAGGCCGGGAATTTGAGGGCTGTAACAGGAAAG
>NW_028023322.1:0-647 GCF_054177405.1 Leptonychotes weddellii
TGCGTAGACGGGGTGATGGTGGAGTGGGGGTGCGTGTGCTGTGTGAAGGACGCTGGGCGTCTGCGTAGACGGGGTGATGGGGGAGTGGGGGTGCGTGTGCTGTGTGAAGGACGCTGGGCGTCTGCGTAGACGGGGTGATGGGGGAGTGGGGGCGTCTGCGTAGACGGGGTGATGGTGGAGTGGGGTGCGTGTGCTGTAGGAGGCTTGAGCGCCTGTGTAGACGGGTGATGGCGGACGGGAGTGTGACGGTGCACGCAGTCCTAGAGTGTCTGTAATGCCCCAGCTGTCGTCCCCTGCTCGGCCTTCCCGACCAGATGGAGCTGGGTCTGCACCCAAGCTCCGTGTTCAGTGGGGGAGGAACCCAGGCCTGGGCTAGCACAGGGGGTTACTGGCGGCCCCCGGAGTCGCCTGCTGCGAAGGTCAGTCAGGAGAGGATTATGCTGCCGGGGGAGACCTGGCACCGCCGGACACACCGGTGCCAGGACACGGCCTCCTCCGGTTCTCGTCCGTGCAGGCTGAGCCGCGGGGATCCCGCTAGCCCCGGGCGTAACCCCCGTCCGCCACGGACGAGGAACCCCCATAGTCACCGCCCGACAGGCCACGCGGTATTCTGCATTTCCCACCAGGTGTGAACTGCGTGTACGCAG
>NW_028023323.1:0-647 GCF_054177405.1 Leptonychotes weddellii
ACATAGCTTGTGGTTTGAATCTTCCGTTTACATCATTTGTGCATTGTGCCGATGAGGGATAAACAACTAAAGTACCTACAGCTCATTTTCTCCTAAACGTAGTGAAGGGAAGTGTGTCAAATTGAGCAAAGCAGAATAACAGAGGTTTGTACATTCTTCATATTCAACGTTTTGCTTTGCCTCTTCAAAATGCAACATTATCATCTACCCCATTCAAATTATATTAAATGCAGAATGATTCAAATAGTGCTAGCTGCCAATTTAAATTTCAAATGGAAACCTGTTCATTTGCTGACTCTTCATTCACTCCTCCTGCCCCCCCCAAACTTTTTTTTTTCTGCTTCTTTTTTCCAGTTCATCTTAAAGCTACTTAATAGGTATTTCTTATGGGAGAGGCTGCTCTACTTGCATATTTTTCCCTGTGCCATAGCAATATTTCTAGTTCCTGCCACTGCTTACGGACAAACCACGGAAAGCGTCAAGTTATGTGAAAAAATGAGGACTCCATTCTCCAAATGAATTGCTCCAAAAGGGGGAAATAACTTTTATTTTTCCCAGCTGGAGATAAAGAATTTTAAAAATAACTGAGGCTTGAAAGAAAACACAGGGATCCAGGCAGGTAAACTTAGCACAAAGTTATTAAGAAC
>NW_028023324.1:0-647 GCF_054177405.1 Leptonychotes weddellii
TGCCCTATTTTTAGAGCTTTTCCAGCCTCTGATGGTTCTCAGTGGCCTTTAGCTCAAAAAAATCCTTATGCCAAAGAGACATATTATAGTGTGGTACATTTTGGTACCCCACAGTAGCTTCAGCTTCCTGCCTGTGGGAATTAGGATTAGGTAATACTCATGGATTGGCCAAGACTGCTTGATTTCCCACTCTGAAGGCTTTTTGGTGTCCCTGATTAGGACTCAGATTTTCCTTTCTTATCAGGTAACACCATGATTTACCCAGCTGTTTATGCTACTTATGTATGATACTTCTTATAGGTCACCCCTATTTCTAATCCATTGGGGATTTCTGCTGACTCTACCTCTTGAATCCATTCTTTGTCTTCACAACTGCCACAAGACAAGAATATTGACATCTTTTACCTACATTACATTATAGATTTCTCTCTTTATATGTCTGCCAACTTCCACTCTTGTTTTTCCACAGTCTAGTCAAGGATAGATGTGAATGGGGTTTGTATCATTCCTTAGATGAAAGATTTTCAGTGTCTTCCTGTTGAATTTAAAATAAAATCAGCTTCTCACCAAGGTCTGCAAGGCCTGGTGTGACCTGGCCCAGCCTCCATTTCTAGAGTTTCATTTTAACACTCTCTCTCATACTCACT
>NW_028023325.1:0-647 GCF_054177405.1 Leptonychotes weddellii
TTGATGATTCAAAATAGAGGAGGTGTTATACATACCTTATTTTACGAGAGTATTCGTTGATGGAGATGGTATTCACATGACCCTTTGTTTTGGCACATTAGAAAATGTGTCTCCTATTTCCAAGCAGTGTGATCCGTGCTTTTGTTTGGATCCATCTCGTTGAATTTCTAAAGTAACCCCACATAGCTGGAAATATCCCCATTTCAATAATGCGAAACAGGAGTCGAAGGAAGTTAATTGGAAGAACCTGACAAAGCATGACGTGAGAACTTGCCAGAATAGTAATAACAACAATGGCAGAAGCAGAAGTAACAACATTATCTTTGGCCTGCACAGATTGGTGTTCAGGAGGCAGCTAAACCACCATTAGTTTCCACAGTAAAATAGGCAGTGATCGAAGGTCTGCTGGTGCTGTCAGATGAAGATAAATGCACTCAAATATTGCATCGTGATCTAATAATAAAAAAAAAGAGTGAAAAATTGTTTACTTTGAGTGTCACGTAGACTTTGGTATCAGATAGTCAAATCTACTTTATTGTACATGACATTTTGGGGGGATCTATTTTACTTATATTTGACTTTCTTCCTTAAAAAATTATCACAGTTGCATGTCTTTTCTCCAAAAGTAAAATGCTTCACACTGCACT
>NW_028023326.1:0-647 GCF_054177405.1 Leptonychotes weddellii
ATTTATTTCTCTCTTCAGGCGCTAGCTGTGAACTCCTTTTTATAAGGGTTCAGACTCTGCAGTCCTTCCCTTTATCCAAATTGGCACAACAAAAGACCTAATTATTTATCTAATAAGACAGAATTTTCTAATAATGTGGAGAGATGTGTATGTCTGCTTTAAGGATGTTGCTTCTGTAATAGTCACTGAGGGTCATAAATTCATGTAAATATTCCAATTTACATGAAGTAAGCCTTGGATTGAACCATTTGGGTACAAAGGAGCCTTGTCTTCTTAAAAGCCTTACTTTCTCTCAAAACAGTACCTTCATTTTTCTCTCCCAGTAAAATCAAGGCACAATTAAAAAACTAGCTCTCCCCATTTTCAGGGGCTACTTTTTAATAAGATATACTTCTTCCCCACTGTACTTCTAAATCTCTAGCAATCAGCACCATGTAAAAAAAGCAGCTCAAAAAATGTAGGAAGAATTGAATCACAGATTAGCAGCCCTGTGTCTCTACACTAATGTTTAAAATCTAAGCAAACTACTCTGAGCTGATTTCTCAGGTCATGGAGAGAATATGATCTCTGAATACCTGGTAAGGTCACAAAGACCATTTCAAGTGAACTTAGGGTTATTCCATGTGCAACTCTTAAAGCCACTAACC
>NW_028023327.1:0-647 GCF_054177405.1 Leptonychotes weddellii
GGGGGGACCTGTTTTCTCCATATGGGTCCTAGAAAATTAATAGTCCTTTTCTACAAAATATCCCTATTTGTGAAAATGACAACTAAGATCAGCTTTTCCCTAATAAGCAGAGTAAGGAAGTGGAGACCTAGGAGGTGCACATAGGAGGTCATCTGATGACCCAGGAAAGAGAAGAGGTGGACCAACATGGAGATAACTCATTTGAGGCTAGCCCCCCAACAGTCCTCTCAGGGGGTTTCCTATTGAACATATCAGTTGGTTAGGAGGCTCCACAGTTTGGAGGCCCCTGGCCTCACCAAAGCAGTTCAGGGCATTCCATGGTGAGTTCTTCCTTTTTTTTTTTATTATGTTAATCACCATACATTACATCATTAGATTTTGATGTAGTGTTCCATGATTCATTGTTTGTGTATAACACCCAGTGCTCCTTTCAGTACGTGCCCTCTTTAATACCCATCACGAGGCTAACACATCCCCCCACCCCGCTCCCCTCTAGAACCCTCAGTTTGTTTCTTAGAGTCCATAGTCTTTCATGGTTCGTCTCCCCCTCCAATTTCCTTCCCTTCATTTTTCCCTTCCTGCTATCTTCTTCTTCTTCTTTTTTTTTTAACATATAATGTATTATTTGTTTCAGAGGTACAGGTCTG
>NW_028023328.1:0-10873 GCF_054177405.1 Leptonychotes weddellii
TGCTCGGCAGGGAGTCTGCTTCTCCCTCTAACCCTCCCCCCTCTCATGTACTCTCTCTCTCATTCTCACTCTCTCAAATAAATAAATAAATCTTTAAAAAAAAAAAAAAAGAAGTGATCCTTGGTTGTCTTTGTTTGTTTGTTTGTTTTGTTTTTTTAATATGTAGTCACAATAACCTGGGCAGGAGCTGTGTTGGTGGAGGAGTAAGGATGAAATCTTGTTGGTACCTGCTCCCTCATTTCCCCAGTTCACACTTCACTGATTCTCAGTGGGTGTTCTCTGGACCGGAGCATCTGCATATGTATCACCAGGAAACTCGTTAGAAATGCACATTTCTGGGCCCCAGCCCAGAGATAGTGAGTCAGAAACTGACAGTGAGCCTCACCCAGGTGTGTTTTCACAAGTTCTCCAGGTGGTTCTCATGCACAATGGTGTTTGAAAACCACTATTTTTGATGACAGATATCAGCAAATTCTCTGAGAAAAGCTTGGCATCCATGCACTTCATGCTTACTGTTCTGGTTTTCAGCTTTTTCTTTTGAGAATACGCTGTTATAGTTTACCTTCATTTTCTATGTGATTTGTAGCAGAAGTGTTTTCAGGGTGCAGTGTGTGTGTGTGTGTGTGTGAAAGAGAGAGAGAGAGAATTTTATATATATATATATATATATCCTATTACCTATTTTTAAGTTTTTTACTTTGAATTAATTGTAGACTTCTAGAAAAGATGCAAATTAATCCAGAGAGTTCTTGTATACCTGTTACCCAGCTTCCCTTAATGTTAACCTTTACACAGCAATAGTACAATGATCAAAATCAGGAAACTAATATTTCTGCAACACTGCTAACTCAACTACATTCTTTTTTTTTATTATGTTATGTTAATCACCATACAGTACATCATTACCTTCTGATACTCAAATTTTACCAGTTTTCCACACATAACCCTTTTCAGTTCTCAGATCCAATCCAGGATCCCACACTGCGTTTAGCTGTGTGTCTCTTTGGTCACCTCAAATCCAAGAGAGTTCCTCAGTCTTTCCTTACCTTTCATAACGTTGGCACTTTTGAAAAGTACTGGTCAGTTATTCTGTAGAATGTCCCTCAGTTTGAGTTTATCTGATATTTTCGCATGATTAGAATGAAGTTATGCATTTTTGGGCAAGAACAACACGGAAGTAAGGTTGTGTGCCATTCTCTGTGCATTTGAATTGTAGTACATTCCAAAGTTGTATTTTGGGTGTGACTTATTTCTTGATATCAAAACCCATCTACTTTGTCCCTGGAGTTTTTTTTTTTTTACTACATAAACCCTCTCTAAGATGAATTCTTGTCACCTTCTCTCCAACATCTATTTTAATATTGATAACATAAGGTAGTTTCTAGCAGATCTAAAGAAAATACAAAACAAAGCCTAGGGACTTTGACAGTTAAGAGTACTAGAGTTCCAGTAAATTAAGAATGGTCCTTCAGGAATCTCTCTATCCTCCTCCTTGCAGGTGGTGAGAGAGGTCAGTGTTAATTCTGCTAGGAAATTGTTTCATCCTATTCTGAGCATTAAAGCAGATATTGATTTCTCTTACACTGTCTTAGCATGGTCTTCCTTGAGTAGACATTTCCCATCATAGACTCAAAGGCAGGAGCATGTTCTGGAGAAATGGAAAAGGAAGTTCATGGCTGCTTTAACTGTGGATTGCTGAAATCTACCTCAGGCTTAGGCAAAAAGGATTTCTCCACAAAATTCAGTCCACTTTACCAACTGACGACACTGGTTTTGTAGGAAACACCTCAAATTTTTAACTTGCTTGGCCTCTCTTTTGTGTGATTATCTTTTAGGAAACCTCCAAGAGAGTTGAGGTGGGTGGGGCTGAATAGACTTTGAAGACTTAGACTTGGGTTCCATGCCAGTATTACCCACCCCTTGACAGAACAGAATTTGGAGAGACAAACCACATCCCTATTACTGCGAGCCCCTGACTTGCCTAGAAATCAACCAGCCTTTCAATATGACTCTTTAGTGTTACCAGGGAGAGCTGGATGGAACCATGGAGCTCTCCTTCACTAGCCATCAATACGCACCCGACCCTGGTTTAAAGGGGGAATTGTAGAATAAATATGCACATGTCTGGGGAGAAGACAATTAATCCAGTTTTAAATTTGCTCAGTTGGAGATGCTTATGAGACAGAGGAGCTTTTCTATACACAAAACTAAGCATAAAGTTTGAGGAAGGACATACAGATTGTAGTGGGAAAACTCTTTATTAAACAACTAGAATTTGGTAGGATATAAACTTGATTTTTTAAAAAAAATTATTGCCTCTAATCATGCTTTGTCAAATCTGAAATAATATCTGGTAGATACTACAGATTTTTCATAACTTATAAATATTCAATAGTTTAGGTTAGAAAATGTTACATGTCCACCTCATGTAATATTATACAAACACAAAAAAAGAAAGAGAATATGCTTTATATTCTGAAATGAAAGGACTTGCATAATTAATCACAAGAATTTGGTAAAAGTTGTTACCCACAAGGGATGGAAAAGATGAGATGGGCTAGTACATTGTCATTGTTTGGATCATTGCAACATATAAAGAGCTTATTGATTTAAATTAAAAAAGAAATAAAATTGAAAAAATGGCTTAGTATTTAGTCATAAAAAAGAATGAGGGGGCGCCTGGGTGGCTCAGATGGTTAAGCATCTGCCTTCGGCTCAGGTCATGATCTCAGGGTCCTGGGATCGAGTCCCGGATCGGGTTCCCTGCTCAGTGCAGAACCTGCTTCTCCCTCTCCCTCTGCCACTCCCTCTGCTTGTGCTCTTCTGTCTATCTCTCTGTCAAATAAATAAATAAAATCTTTAAAAAAAAAAAAAAAGAATGAGATCTTGCCATTTGTGACAACATGGATGGACCCAGAGGGTATTATGTGAAGTGATATATGTCAGACAGAGAAAGACAAATAACAAATGATTTCACTCACATGTGGAACCTCAAAGACAAAAGAAATGAAAATGAACAAAAAAAGTGGAAACAGACCCATAAATAAAAGGTTGCCAGCGGGGAGGGTTTAGGGAGGGGGCATGATGGGTGAAGAAGGGTGGGAGATAGAGTTTTCCAGTTAGGAAATGAGTAAATCCTGGGAATACAAGGTACAGCATAGGGAATATAGTGAATATAGTCAATGGTATTATAATAGCTTTGTATGGTGGCAGATAATAGCTCTCCTTGTGGTGAGCATAGCATAACCCACAGACTTGTCAAATTACTATGTTGTATACCTGAGACTAAGGTAACATTTTCTGTCAACTACACTCAAATAAAAAAATAATAAATTAATATGGCTTCGCATTAAAAAATCAAAGTCTAGTCCAGTGTAACTTAAATTCCAGTCTCTTCTCCTTCTCCCTGCAGTGGGATTCCAGATGCCTTGTAGATTGGGGGATCTCACCGGAATGGGGCCATGAGCTGCTCACTCATGGCTCTTCCCACTCTGTCCTTTGGAATAGAGGGAATTATGGTCTGTTTTCACCTTCCTTTCATTTTCACTTCTGTTCTCTCATTTCTGGAGTTGGGAATCTGGAAGAGGAAAGAAGAAATGGCAGCGTGTGACTTCCATAATCGGCTGTCAAGTCCTTTGTCTTAGAGGTTACTGTGTTTCTGGCTAAACCTAACCGGCCAGAGATGCCCTTTTTGTATCCAAATTCTACTCTCCAGTGGGGGATATGTATCCCTCTCCACCATCTGGCATGGGAGATACTGTCTTGACGTTCGTAACCCTGCTCTACTCCTGAACAATACCTCACTGCCTCTTGATGATGAGGTCCCCCTGCCTTTCCTCTGGGTAGGATTCTTGCAATCCAGCTCAAGCTGTACTCTTTCATGGACACTCTCCTTGGCATACTGCAAAGTCACACATCTCTGCTAGACCAAAGGGTCACATCTCATCTCTGTCCTGCCAGCTTTCTTACTATGTTTCTGCTTCTGCTTATATAGGCATAGAAGACAAGTCAGCAAGTCTGCTGCATAAACAAACATCAAATCATGGAATAAGATGTCAGTCATCCCTCCCCCCCACCCCCACCTGAGGACAACACCAGTCTCTACAAATTAAATTTCCTGGAGCTTTTCTCTCTACCTTGCTGTCAAGGAAGTACACTTTCCTTTCCTTTCCTGAGAGGGCAGGGCAAAGCTCCAGTAGCTAAAGATAGCCAATAACTTGGAACTGCTATCCTCCTATCCTCTCTGGTTCTCCTAGTCTTCAAATACAGAATGGGATGGAAGATGCGCAGTGGCTGAGATGGAGTAGCAGATTTTTTTTTTTTAAGAGATGGGGAGGGAAGGGCAGAGGGAGAGGGAGAGAATCTTAAGCAGGCTCCATGCCCAGCGCAGAGCCCGAGGATCTCACAACCCTGATATCATGACCTGAGCTGAAATCAAGAGTTGGATGCTTAACCAACTGAGCCACCCAGGCACCCCCAGAAACTCTTTAATGACCTTTCCAAATACCCTAAAGATGGAGTCTCCCACCGGTTGTTTGGGTTTCTCTATGGAATAATGACTGCTCATGTCTCTGTGTTCACCATTGTTTTCTAGTCACCAACTGTGGAGCAACAGGAAATATTTCAGTAAATATCTCAGGTAAGATTGAACCCAAAAGTGTCTATGTATTTACTTTGCCTTTCATGATGAAACATGGTGCTGTTGTGCACAGGACTAGATGTCATTAATGCCCATTGAATAAAAGGGTGAGAGGTAAGAAAGAGGGACAAGTAAATAAAGGCATGAAATAGCAGGTCTGTGTATAGCTAGCCCATTTTATAAAATAATGCAAGAACATTTTCTTCAGAAGTGTCACTTAATGTTAAATAGGTAGGAGTACAAAATACATCTTCTGGTCATTAAAAGTTAAGTAACAGAGGATATGATGGAGAGAAGGAAAAGAGGCATAAGTTAATGTTGACTTGCTCTAGTGCTCTGTTGATCATCTATCAGGTACTCCAAAATCTAGTTACTGCAATCAAATTTCACAGGAAATCTCCCACATTCTGGGTGTTTTTCATATTATGTTGGAAATAGAGAGTAAAACATAATGTAGTGTTCTAGAGAAAAAAGAATAAAAGTACTGAGTTTGAAACCAGTTTGTTTCTAATATCAAAATTTAGGGGCACCTGGGTGGCTCAGTAGTTAAGCGTCTGCCTTCGGCTCAGGTCATGATCCCAGGGTCCTGGGATCAAGCCCCGCATCGGGCTCCCTGCTCAGCGGGAAGCCTGCTTCTCCCTCTCCCACTCCCCCTGCTTGTGTTCCCTCTCTCGCTGTGTCTCTCTCTCTCAAATAAATAAATAAAATCTTAAAAAAAAAAAATCTAATATCTGCAGAATGTGCTAAATTTGCATAAATACTTCACCTGGTTTCACAGGGTTTTTTTCGTGTGTTTTTTTTGTTTGTTTTGTTTTTGGGTGTTTGTTGTTGTTTTGTTATAAAACAAAGTAACCTACCATTTCCTCATTCCTAATTCATCTCCTACCAGGTCACTGCCAAGTCTCGCCTGATTGGACCTATCTCACTGTGGCATTTGCAGCTGTCGGGGTGCCTGCCTGTCATCCAGTGTGAATTCATCCATCCCAAGACAGCGGAGCCACAAGAGTAAAGAGGAAGCAGAGGCCACTTAAACAGGTATCTCTTACATAGGCATTTCTTTGGTAACTTTTCAAAAGTCAATGCTAAGGAGATGCAAATGTGTGATTTCACTAGCTGGAGATGGAATTAACCATGTTAGAGTGGCTTCTTCCTTTGACATTGCATGTAAGTGGACAGGTTGAAGCGAATTAGAGTAGTAATACTTGTGAAGTAATACTTGTGAAGGGACCGATGCCTTTGGTTAAAGATTCTCATTACTTTTATCTTGAAGCCTTCATGGCTTCTCTAAGTCATATGATTATTGCTTTCCATGATTTTTAGTGTATGTTCCTATTATTTACATTTTGTTGAATTAAATAAAATACAAACTAAATTTTGTTGTGACTTTTTTATTTATTTATTTTTATTTTTTATTATTTATTTGACAGAGAGAGACACAGTGAGAGAGGGAACACAAGCAGGGGGAGTGGGAGAGGGAGAAATGGGCTTCCCGCGGAGCAGGGAGCCTGATGCGGGGCTCGATCCCAGGACCCCGGGATCATGACCCGAGCCGAAGGCAGCCGCTTAACGACTGAGCCACCCAGGCGCCCCTGTTGTGACTTTTTTAATCTTTAGCCACCCGACTAACTTTTGTTGAGTGCTGAGTACACAGTACTGAGAGGTGGCTAAGATGATCCTTCTATTCGAGAGCTTGCAAATTAAAAAGAAGGTAGGCAAGGGAACCAGGACTGTGGTTCTGAGTGGAACGTACCATGAGTCATGGGTACACTGCTGTGTGAGTGAGGAGGAAGGATGCCAACCTCAGCCTGGGATGTCAGGAAGTATGTTCTGCATAGAGATCTGAGAGTCTTACCTCTACCTCTCATTTGGTCCCAATAGGATGCCATATCCTTGCACATTTCTTTTTTTATTTTTATTTTTATTTATTTATTTTTTTTAAAGATTTTATTTATTTATTTGAGAGAGAGAATGAGACAGAGAGAGAGAGCACGAGATGGGGGAGGGTCAGAGGGAGAAGCAGGTTCCCCGCCGAGCAGGGAGCCCGATGCGGGACTCGATCCTGGGACTCCAGGATCATGACCTGAGCCGAAGGCAGTCGCTTAACCAACTGAGCCACCCAGGCGCCCCACATTTCTTTTTTTAGAGAGAAAGAGTGCATGTGCAAGTGTGAAGGGGAGGGGCAGAGGGAGAGAGAGAATCTCAAGCCGACTCCAGGCTCAGTGCAGAGCCCATAGTCAGGGCTCGATCTCACGACCCTGAGATCATGATCAGAGCTGAAATCAAGAGTCGGTGACTTAACTGACTGAGCCAGCCAGGTACCCCTCCTTATGCATTTAGAAGAATGTCTGACACTCACTGAAGACTTCCTGAATGAATATATAAATGAATGAGGGTTTGTTTGTTTTTTCTAGATCCAGAGTTTCCTAAGCACCAGAAACTTAACTGAAATTACTCATTATAAATCTGAAACTAGACCTAATTTAACCTCAAGTTGCAGTTATTGGAAACAACGTAAACTATTCTGGCAATTCCTTGAAAGTAACCTTTCAGTGCCTTATCTGACTTGTAAATAAAAAGCCCACATGGGTTGTGATTGATCAGCAAACTTCTTTAACAACCATCTGTCATGCAACATATTTCCTACTCCATCCGCTATGAAATGAGCATGGTATATACCTACAACGTTCCTACAGCTTTCCTGGATAACCAGCTTAGAAAGAAAGGTTGTAAGCACAGCGGACATGATGAATTAGTGTCAGAAAGCAGCAGGATACAGCTCCAGAATAGAAAAAAATAATACTAATAATCAAGTTACACATGGAAGTGCATGTCAGAAATAGAACAAAGAGATAAAAGCCCTAGTTCTCTGTTTGAATAAAAATACCAGGAAAGTTACATTTAATTTTAATGCATGCAGTTTAGTTGCATTTAGGTTGTGCTATTAAATAATTGTCCTCTTTCTCCTCTAGACAGAGAGCTAGTGATAGCACTGAAATCAATTCCAAAGGAGGATTGGAAGAGGAAAGAGAACTCATTTTTATTGAAGATCTACTAGGTTCCAGACGATTTATGTTAATATTCTTCATTTTTTTTCCCCTTCTGCCTTCCTTCACTCCACTCTCTCCTTTCCAAACCTTCGCATTCTTCCTGTAGTTGGGACTGCACATTGTCCCCTCGTATCTTCTCTTCCTTTTTCCTTCAGTTTAATAGAACTGTTAATGTTAGCTGGACAGAGAGCTGCCCCAGATGAAGACTGCTAGGTTCTGGCCCACGGTAGGAGGTAGAAACGGGTGGGAAATGGGATACCTCTTTAAAGGTGGGATGCCACGAACACTTCCTGACTCCTTTTATTCTTCCTACGGATCCACGTGAGGATGATGGCCAGAGCTGGAGCAACTATGGACTTGGAAGCAGAAACTGCACTTTTAGGTTAGTAAAACAAGGAGGTAGAAGAAGGCAGGCTCTTGATAATAAATAGATTTTGTCTCCCAGGTTTGGATTTCTATGAGAAAGAAACACCTAGTTTGAAACACTTCTATTCTGAGTTTTGGTCACCAACGGCAAACCTAATATTAATACATTTCCATTGTTTCATTCCCATAGTGTTGTTTGATTCATTAATTCATTAAACACAGTGGCTCACAGGTGAAATGGGGCATGGACACACAAGGAGCATCTGCTGAAGATCAGTATGCATGGATTTCTATTCGTTCTACTAGTCCAGAGCTGTGTGATCTTGAGAAATCATTTCATTCTCCGATTCTAAATTTATGTACTTAAATCATGAGAAGTGTAGACCAGTGGTTCTCAACTGGGGCAGTTTTTCCCCTCAAAGGACTTTTGGCAATTTCTGACAAAATTTGTGCTTGCCACGATTGAGAGGTGGCGTGCTACTGGCATCTAGTGGGTAGAGGCCAGGGATGCTGGTGAACAGCCTGTAAGACACAGTACCACCAGGGCGCCTGGGTGGCTCAGTCGGTTAAGTGTCTGATCATGATCAGGTCATGATCCCAGGGACCTGGGATCGAGCCCCGCATCGGGCTCCCTGCTCCGCGGGAAGCCTGCTTCTCCCTCTCCCGCTCCCCCTGCTTGTGTTCCCTCTCTCGCTGTATCTCTCTCTGTCAAATAAATAAATAAGTAATCTAAAAAAAAAAAAAAAAGACACAGTACCACCTCCACGACAAAAGATAATCTGGCTCAAAATGCCAGTGGTGCTAGAAGTTGAGACATCCTGGTTTAGACAAAATTTCTTGATTCCTTTCTAAACTTCAGTAATTTCTATAAGATTGGAAGTATTCATTCATCAAGAGAATTATTTTATGTTCCTTGTGGTGACTTTGGCAGTAAGAAAAACCCTTAGATAGTGGAACAAAAAAAGGGAAATTGATCTTATATAGTAAGTCCTGTGATGGGGACCGTTGACACTGTTGGTTAAATCCACAGAGATTATTCTGTCTTTCTGCTCTTCTCTGCTCTCCTCAACATGTTGGCTGTGTGTTCACACTGGATCTTCTCAGGATTATAAAATGGCAGTCATCATTCCAGATGTCACATATGAAGAAGAAAATATATAGCAGAGGAGACTGATTTTTTTTTCTTTCTGTGTCTATTTTTATTGGCAAGAAAAATCTTTCAAGATGATGCCAGAAGACATTTCCTAACAACTCATTAGCTAAAATAAGGTCTGCATTATCTTGTTGGTGATATCTCATTTGGTCCCAATAGGATGCCATATCCTTGCACAGGGGGACTTGGCAGCTGGGAACTGCCACCTTAACCCACAGCAGATTCAGTCTGAGGATGAAGCCAACCTGCTGAGAATGATAGAGGGAAAAGATGGAAAATATCTGGATCTTGGATGACATCTCATTGCTGAGCTAACTAACCTTAGAAATATCATACCACAGAACTTTTTATTGTGTGAATTAAATTTCCTTTCCCGAGTATTACTGGACCTCAATCACTGGCCAAAGGAATGGGACCATTGTTCTCTTTAGAATGTGATTCACTGACAGCGACTGGGGTGAGGCCTCTCTGCTCAAGCACACAGCTATGTGGAAAAGGGGGAGTGCTTGAATGGAACCTGGGCTCTGTTAAAAAAGCAAAGGGGGAAGGATGGTTGTTAAATAGGAACCCGACAGTGGCTGTTATTAATACTTACCATATGATAAGCGCTGTGCAGGAGCTGGGGTTTGAAGGTGAATATGGCAGAGTTCTTGTACTCATGGAGGTCCCAGTGTCCTGGGAAGGAACATGAATAAGTAATGTATTGTACCGAGTGATTCGGTGTGCTGTGACCTCTAAAAGTGCCAAACAAAACTTATAGCTTTGTAGCAAGCACAAGGAACAGTTGCATAAAAGCAGGTCAGACGTACAATGGACTTAGAAGTTGAAAATAGAAAATGATCGTGTTTTTTTTTTTTCATTGTGATTTGGTAGAAAAATAACACAAAAATTGACGGGCACATTTTTGAAGAGAAGTAAATTAAAAAGGCAGAGAAGTAAATAAAAAAGGCAGAGAGTGCATCCTCAGATTCTAGGGTGTAAATTACAATGGCATAAAAAACATGAAAAGAAAACTTGTAAGAAGTGCCTTTTCTTCCCGCATAGCCAGAGGAATATTGAAAAAGAAAAGCAAAGCCGGCGGCATCACAGTTCCGGACTTCCAGCTCTATTACAAAGCTGTCATCATCAAGACAGCATGGTACTGGCACAAAAACAGACACATAGATCGATGGAACAGAATAGAGAGCCCAGAAATGGACCCTCAACTCTATGGTCAACTCATCTTTGACAAAGCAGGAAAGAATGTCCAGTGGAACAAAGACAGTCTCTTCAACAAATGGTGTTGGGAAAATTGGATAGCCACATGCAGAAGAATGAAACTGGACCATTTCCTTACACCACACACAAAAATAGACTCCAAATGGTCAAAAGACCTCAATGTGAGACAGGAGTCCATCAAAATCCTAAAGGAGAACACAGGCAGCAACCTCTTTGACCTCAGCCGAAGCAAATTCTTTCTAGAAACATCACCAAAGGCAAGGGAAGCAAGGGCAAAAATGAACTATTGGGACTTCATCAAGATAAAAAGCTTTTGCAAAGCAAAGGAAACAGTCAACAAAACCAAAAGACAACCGACAGAATGGGAGAAGATATTTGCAAATGACATATCAGATAAAGGGCTAGTATCCAAAATCTATAAAGAACTCATCAAACTCAACACCCAAAGAA
>NW_028023329.1:0-647 GCF_054177405.1 Leptonychotes weddellii
CCCCCTGACCTCAGACCTTAGCTACAGAAATTCCTCTCTTTGGGATATACCAACCTTCCCACATTCCCTTTTCAGGCCTATTGATTGAATTTTAGGTTTCTAGTTCCTCTGTACCTATTAATCTTTTTCTTCAAATAGTAGGAACTCTTTTTATGCTTTTATCATCGGGTGACTTGGGACGGAAAAGCATAAAGGAACAGCACCGGGAAGATGATCAGGAGGTGCCCAGGTGAGGCCCAGCTCACAGTTCCCCGGAGCTATGTACTTCTCTGAAATACCCGCTTGGGCCAGATCTGTGCCAGGAACCAGGCTTGGCAAAACTTAACATGAGCTGGTAGATCAGCAGGAGGGCATACAGAGACAGAGAATGTGGCAGAGCACCCGAAGGACAGGCCCTGCCTGGGGCTTCCCTTCCGGGAAAGCGTTCTGCAGATGCCCCTAAGCCGCGTCTAGAAGGATCCGCCCGAGCCTCACATGCAAGTCAAAGAATGCAGTGGGCACCCACAGGCAGGATGCCCCATGCCTGGATTTCACTGTCTGGTGACGGGACCAATGAAGGGGGTTAAGCCAGGGAGTGGCCTGATTTTTTTTTTTTTATGGCTGGGACTGGACGAGGACGAGATGGGAATCAGGGCCGGGGAGGGGCG
>NW_028023330.1:0-647 GCF_054177405.1 Leptonychotes weddellii
TTAAATCATGCCGTCCCCATGTGAGAGTCGGTGCCAGGTAAAGACTGCGACTGCTCTGACCTCTGTATAGTTTCTTCTCTCCTAGGAGCTTCTGGAGAGTAGAAATAGTGCCCTGTTCACCTCTGGAACTCACGGCCACGCCCGCGCCGAAACGGGTGGTGAGCCATTAACTGTCCAAAGGATGGTCCATCTGTGGTGTAGGTTGGCAACCTGGCCACTTCAGAACAGGTCCCTCGTGGCATGTGGAGTGGCCAGGGCTGGATGGGGGAGCTTGGCCAGGCTTGGATGGTCTGGGGATGGGAGCACAGATCTGAATCATAGGCAAAAGCTTCCCTGGGTGTGGCCGTTACTGGATACTAATGCCTGAACTCCCACCAGACAGTCTGCCTGTCTCCACAATTCCTAGGAAGATCTGGGTTATATCCACTGGCCACTGAGTCTGTTGGGCCAGGATTAGGGGACACCAAAGCCTAGACCTGTTGGATTGGCTACCCAGAGCAAGTGATGACTGCATCTTCTTATTAGTCCATCTATGAACCAAACAACCTGTTCATCCAATGAATCAGTCCATCCATCCATCCATCCATCCATCCATCCATCCATCCCCTTGTCCATCTACCCATTCGACCGTTCCCTAATTTATTCAT
>NW_028023331.1:0-647 GCF_054177405.1 Leptonychotes weddellii
TTTTTTTTTCTTTTTAAATTTCAGGAAAAGTACTTAGAATGGAAAGTAGAGATGGTTTAGGTAAGGGTGAGAAACTCCGATCAATAACTTTTAACCTGAGGTCTTCAGAAGTTCATCCCACTCAATAGCAAAGCTTCAAGAAGGCCAAGGAAGGAGGAAACAGGACCAATAAGGTAGAAACATTTGGCCTATTTATTGCTGAAAATAGAAACTTGAATAGGAAACTAACAAATGCCTCTAGGTCTATAATGAAATATCATATGGAGAATGGTGTCCAATTTTTACTCATCTCCCCTAGGACAAAAGAACAAGAAATGACCCACAACAGGTGAGATTTCTAATAAATTAAAGTAAGAGCTTCTTTAATAAGGTTGTTAAAATCTGGGATGAGTTTCTTATGATTGTGGTAGACTCTTCTTGCTTCAAGTATTTTTATGTCATAATATTTTTCCTATCTCAAATATTTTAAGTATAACCGCTCTTATAAAAAGAAGTGCAAGGATCTTCTCAGTGCTTTCTGTGCAGACCTGTTTTTTGCATGTGACACTCAGCTTGATCTTTAATATTTAAAAAGACAAAGTCATAAGGCCAAAAGCAATTATTATTTTTTAGCAATGGAACTGAACTATGCCTGCTCCATAGAGAAC
>NW_028023332.1:0-647 GCF_054177405.1 Leptonychotes weddellii
TGATTAACCTACAGAGTGTAAAAATTGGGAAATCATCTAGTAACTTCATGAAGCTATGTTGCATTGTAATTTCATTTTCATTAGCGATGAAATTGTTATGGAATAATGAGGGATCTTGAAGTGTAATAAGTTAGTCAGGTGAAAACAGATTGCTGCACCAGGATTACAACTTCCAGGCATTTTAATAATTTACAATTTACCTTTAACTTCTGAACTAAAATTTGGAGATGGACTTTTGTTTATTTATACATCTTAGTACTGTTGGCATACTATTTATGAACATATCAAAGATGATTACAGCTCATCATATATTTTCAGATCCAATCACCATGTTCTGTAGTCTCAGTTGGGAAGAGAGGAATTAATATTTATTGGATTCCTCCCACATGCCAGGAGGTTTATATGTGTTCTCTCATTCAGTCTTCCCAGTGGAGCAGTGAGACTGTTGCTATTATTTACATTTTACAAATGAGAAAACTAAAATTAAGGGGAATTAAATAGAGTGGATATGTAAATTTATTTTTGTTTCCTTTTTTCTTTGTTTTTGAGAACTGCACTTTACTGCCTCTTGTACCACATGTGGTATTGTTAAAATCCTCAGCCCTTCTTTCTTCACTTCAAGGAGAAGCAGTCTTTTTTTTTTTTTT
>NW_028023333.1:0-647 GCF_054177405.1 Leptonychotes weddellii
TTACTAACAAAAAGTGAATCAGAAGAGATGGCTTAGATACATGGTCATAATTGAATTCCTAATACCATAGCCAACATATTTTTTATTTGAATGTAGCTGACACACAATGTTACATTGGTTTCAGGTGTACAACATAATGATTGAATTTCTTTATATGTTATGCTATGCTCACCAAAAGTGTAGCTACCATCTGTCACCATGCAGCATTACAATATCATTGACACTATTTCTTATGCTGTGCCTTTTATTCCCATGATTTATTCATTCCAGTAATTTACCCAGTAAATGGCTACTTTCCACCTGGAGTGAAGTACCTCTGTCAGACTTGTGTAATGTAAAAAGTAAGTGGTTACAGAAAGGACTGAGGGAAGCCCACTGAGTTGGCTTTGTTATATTTTAGCAAATTGTGAAGTAGATATTAACTTTCATCCCCACTATACCAATGTTTTTAACCACCTTGGTTAAAAAACTGCAAGACATTTGTTATTTTAATCTTTAAAACATGGTTTTCAACAGTACACAGTGACTAAGTGGGGAATAACAATCAGTTGAGTGTCCCTTGAAAGTGAAGGCATGTCACATAGATTTCTCATCATGAAAAAAGAAATGCCATAGCCAGAAAGAACTTAGTGATATCAAATATACAC
>NW_028023334.1:0-647 GCF_054177405.1 Leptonychotes weddellii
GCCAGGAAGAGGACATGATGGAGCTTCATTTAGGATTTTGTCCTTACGGCAGCATCAGGGCAGACTCTGGGGACAGAGGACAACTGGGGGTGGGTGGAGGGTTCCTCCCCTCTCAGACCCCCATCTGCCCCTGCAGCCTCCTGGAGGGGAGGTCCGGCTGTTGAGGTGGGTGATTCTCCTGCCCGTCCTGGAGGTCAGAAGGGAGATGCCCTGCCTGGAGACTATACTTCTGTCCCCAAGGCCTCACCATTGCCTTTCTCCCTGTAGCTTGGGCCACTCCAAGTTGGTTGATAGGGCTAGTTCAGGAGACTGAGTCAATTCTGCCTTCTTCCTCTGAGTACCCAGCTCAGGAAAGCAAGGAGTGCCAATGCTGGAATATTTAGGATGTTAACATCTGCTTTGGGCTCAACGTGGGTGCACTGGAGTCCATTGGATGCCGTTTGGATGGGGCCAACGGGAGGATGGGTGCATATGCTCACGGCCCCCAGGATGGGCTGTGCATGGGAAGGCCGGCCCATCAGGTGCCTCTGGGACTGGCACACTCCTCCCCACACCCGCCCCATGCAGATGGGACCCCCGGCTACATGTGAGTTCCAGACAAACAATGAATACGTTTCCAGTTTGAGTATATCCCATGTGAAGCTTGC
>NW_028023335.1:0-647 GCF_054177405.1 Leptonychotes weddellii
GCTATGTCTCTCTCTGTCAAATAAATAAATAAAATCTTTAATAAATAAATAAATAAATTTTTAAGTCCTATAAAATAGCCTAACAGATAATAAACAGAAAAAGATATCGTTTCTCCAATATCCAGAATGAAGATGAGTAATACAAAGAATCAGAAAACATCAGTCCAACCGTGACAACTTTGAATATGAGCTAGAAAGAGATATAATAAGTCAGCAACCCATGCAAAATACAGACATTTTGGTATTTGCTTGACACATTTACACCTTATAAATTGGTAACTATACCTACAGTAATATAAAATCAATTCCCAATTAAAAGCTATGTTTAGGGGCACCTGGGTGGCTCAGTCAGTTAAGCGTCTGCCTTTGGCTCAGGTCATGATCCCAGAGTCCCAGGCTCCCTGCTTGGTGGGGAGTCTGCTTCTCCTTCTGCCCCTCATCCTGCTCGTGCTCTCTCTCTCTCTCTCAAATAAATAAAATCTTTAGGATCTAAAAATAAAATAAAAGCAATGTTTAATTCAATTTAATTATATTAATCTTCTTTCAAAAATAAATTCACATAATGACTTAAGACACAAACAACACAATAGAATTTTTTAAATGCGACGGAGCACGTTGGCATAAAGGAAAGACATCATGGATATCAT
>NW_028023336.1:0-647 GCF_054177405.1 Leptonychotes weddellii
AACAGGTGTTAGAGAGGATGTGGAAAAGGGGAACCCTCTTGCATTGTTTGTAGGAATGCAGATTGGTGCAGCCATTGTGGACAACAGTATGGAGTTTCCTCAAAAAAACTAAAAATAGAACTACCCTAGGATCCAGGAATCACACTACTGGGTATTTACCCAAAATATACAAAAATATTAATTCAAAGGGATACATACATCCCTATGTTTATTGCAGCGTTATTTACAATAGCCAAACTATGGAAGCAGCCCAAGTGTCAAGCGATAGATGAATGGATAAAGAAGAGGTGGTGTATATATATACAAAGGAATATTATTCAGCCATAAAAAGAATGAAAACTTGCCATTTGCAACACCATGGATGGAGCTAGAGAGTATACTAAGTGAAATAAGTCTGAGAAAGACAAATACCATATGATCTCACTCGTGTGGAATTTAAGAAACAAAACAAATGAGCAAAGGAAAAAAAAAAAGACACACACAAAGCAAGAAACAGGCTTTGAACTATAGAGAACAAACTGATGGTTACCAGTGGGATGGTGGATGGGGGGATGGGAGAAATAAGGGATATGGATTAAAGAGCACACTTATTGTGAGGAAAAAAGTAAAATGATAAAAATACAATAAAATATAAATAAATAAGTTTA
>NW_028023337.1:0-647 GCF_054177405.1 Leptonychotes weddellii
GTTTCTTCCCCAAATATCTTTATGGTTCTGTCCCTCACTCCCTTCAAGTATCTACTCAAATATCAGAAAGGGCTTCCCTGGCTACCCTGGAATGAAAGCACCCTTCACTGATTGTCTTCCTTACCTTAACTTCTTCCTATTTTTCTTTAGCCTGCTCACATGGGTTCTGGAAAGCTAATGTCCTCTGATGCTGCTGAAGCCATACTTCGTCCACCATCCATTCATCACATCAATGCTTTTTGAGTACCTGCTATGTGGCAGGGACCATGCTATGTTGTATTGATAAAGGGAGGAACACAGGGGAGATATCTGCCCTCATTCTAGTCTAGGCACAACTAACAGAGTAGTGAATAAATCCATCCAGTCTTCTCACCATGGAAACGGGGAGACCTGTTGAGGACTGCCTTAACTTGAGTGGTCAAAGGAAGGCTTTTGTGAGGAAAGGATTAGAAGGAGCAGGTTGCACCAGCCTCTGCTCGGCCAGCTTCCAGCTCTCACTTCTCCCCTCCATCAACCTGTCTTCCTCCCTATTCCACTTTCACCTTCCGCCGGTCCCGAGACAGGCCCTTCCGGGCGTGAATGTTGATGGGTACAATAGGTGGGCCAGGGATGAGGGGCTGAGAAGAAGGCAGCCTCATTCCCACTGG
>NW_028023338.1:0-647 GCF_054177405.1 Leptonychotes weddellii
GAGGTGAAAATACAAGGAAGGAGAGGCTTCTTTTTACTTCAGTGGAAAATGCCCCAATCGAAGTTTGAAACGAGCCCACAGGCCTGCTTCCAGGGGAACAGCCTCCCGTGGTATCCGTGCTAATGGGGTGCTGCTCCAAGCTCAAGGAGGCACGCCAGGCAGAGGGCTCCAGTTCCCTGCCACCGTCTCTCATGCGCTCGGAGAAGCTCGGGGAAGGCTCTGAGCTGCTTGCGCACCCACGGCTCCCGCCAGCAGGGGGTCTGCCAGCGTGGCCCGCACAGCGCCCTCGCCCCGCCCGGTGGGCAGACCACCGCCAGTCATCAGACGTCCCCAGGGCGCGATCGCATGGGCCAGGCCCGCATCAGAGTGAGGCTCTGGGGGCGGGCAAGCCCAGGGCTCGCTGCGGCCCATCGCTGGGTACGGTCTGCTCCTGTGTCCACTGAGTGAGCGCGAGGCTTTTGCAGGCGTTGACCAGCGACGCCCTCACAGCGGTCACAGGGCTGGAGCGGGCACTGATTCCTCGTATCCTTGACTCCGCTCTGCCAGGAGGAAACAGGCTCACCTCCCAGTGCGTTCCCGTCCTGATTAGGCTGGGGAGCCCTGCTGAGTGGACAGTCGGAGTCCTGTGGCCTCGCCATCCCACGGAC
>NW_028023339.1:0-10871 GCF_054177405.1 Leptonychotes weddellii
GGCTTTCTGCGGCCCGCAACTGAGTCACGGAGATCACAGAGATCACATAGACACGTAGGTCAGTGGTTCTCAATCACGGGTGATTTTTTTCCTCCAAGGGTGGAATGTCCAGAGACGTTGTTGGTTGTCACGACTGGGAGGGAGTGGTGTGCTATTGGCATCCAGTGGATAGGGGTCAAGGATGCTGCTAAGCATCCTCTCCTGCCCAGGACAGCCACCACCACAACTGACTGTGCTGCTGAAGGTGAGAAGCCCTGACACAGCCAAAGCAGTTAGCCCAAAACACACTACTGAGCATTAAGTGCCCAAATGAGGACTACAGATATTTCTACCCATTAATACCGGACTTAGTTTTCAAGATTCTTCTTACATCTCCTCTGACCCTGAAGCCATCCCCAGGTGCCCCTGCTCAGTCTTACTGCTGAAGAGCACGGACCACAGAGGCAGCTCCATCCCCCCCGCCAGGGCTCACACCCCAGCTGCACAATGGGGGTGCAGCTGGTGTGGTTGGCTGGGTGACTTTGGGTGAGTGTTCTCACCTCTCTGGGTTTCTGCTTGCTCATACATAACACATGGAGAGTAATAGTCACAGTTCTTTCCTTTGCATTCCCACAGTGGTTTTGTTTGTAAGCTGCCCAGCTAATTTGGCTAATTTCACCCTGTCCTAGGTATGTCCACCTTTACTATGTACCAGGTGTGGCTTGAGGTGCTTAACATATTTCAATTCATTGAACGCTCATAACAATGATTATGGACTGAATGTTTCTGTCCTCTCCAAATTCATATGTTGAAGCCCTACCTCCCAATGGGATGGTATGGGGGGGGGGGGCGTAGGGAGGTAATTAGGTTTAGATTAGGTCATGAGTGAGCGTGGAGGCCCGTGAAGGGATTAGTGCCCTTCAAAGAGGAGGAAGAGACACGAGAGCTCCCTGGCCTCACTGGTCCCACGTCCCGTGCTCTGACGCCTCCTCGGCCACCCCACCTGTAAATCACTGTTCGCTATGTAGTGGTTAGCTCAGAGGACTGCAAGATTAGTATGCAAGAAGTCATCCTTTTGTTCTTTCCGTAATCTTTTTATTTTAATTAATTTTGTTTTTTAATTTTTTTTTTTAAAGTAGGCTCCACACCCAGAGTGGAACCCAACGCCAGACTCGAACTCACAACGGTGAGATCAAGACCTGAGCTGAGATCTAGAGTCAGACGCAACCGACTGAGCCACCCAGGTGCCCCTCTTTCAGTAATCTTTTTGAGTGCTTACTGTTTATCAGGCACTTTGGGCTAAGGACTGGGGATATACAACCAAGTTTTATACAAGTCTTCAAGTTTTCCTCACCTGGAGGCAGGGAGCTATGCAAATAAATCCGTGATTACAGGGACAGGTGATAAATTCAAAGATGTAGCTGCACAGGAAGCTATGGGCTGACAGAGGAGAGAGATTTAGGACAGAGCGGGAGGGGGTGGGTAGGAGACAAAACCTGACTTTGAATCCCAGCTCTGCCACTTACCAGCACTTTGACCTTGAACAAACCACTGGACCCCTTGAAGCCTTAGTTTCCTGGTCCGAGAAAAGGGGATAGCACTGCCTGGCAACTTTTTACAGAGAGATTAAATGAAACTGTGTATTTGGAAGAAATTCCCTAAAATGAGAGAGAGCCCTGTGGGCTCAGGTAGCTGGGAAGGCTTCCTGGAGGAGGAAACGTGTGCGTTTGGTTTGGGGTGAGGAGGGAGCATTCCAAGCTGTGATAAGAGCACCTGGGCAGCCATGTGGTTCATCAGGATTTAATTGCTGAAGAGTAAGCCCGGATTGAATTTACCTCTTATGAATGGACAATGTCTGATGCGGGTACAGCCTATGAACTTTTTAATGTTCTTGGAAACACTTCCCCTTATTTCCAACTACGGTTATTCGTTTCTAGCTGTCTTCCATATCCGGGAGAAGGAAACAAACATTCACCTTAGAAATTAAAAAAAAAAAAATCTTCAAACCTGCCTTACTTTTTGATGGAGTTATGGCTGGGTGGCTCAGTCAGTTAAGCATCTGCCTTCTGCTCATTTCATGATCCCGGGGTCCTGGGATCGAGTCCCGCATCAGGCTCCCTGCTCAGTGGGGAGTCTGTTTCTCCCTCTCCCTCTGCTGTTCCCCCTGCTTGTGCTCTGTCTCAAATAAATAAAATACTTTTTTTAAGAAAAGAAAGGAAATGTTTGCTAATTTGCTTAAGTTCATGGGAGTGACATTGCTTTAATAGTGGGGATCCCAGCTTCTCTCTGTATTTTGTTTATTTTATTGAAAACCCCAGGATGCTATTAAGTCAGAGGCTGGCTGGCCCCACTGTGGATTATCTGAGCTGAGTGGCTGGAATTACTTTTCAGATATTTTGGCAACCAGGAAATCCCAAAATGTATTTTTCCCCAAGCACTTTTATACTTCTTCCCAAGAAAAATGTCTGTAGTTTAGAAAGAAAGGAAATCTCTAAACCCTTAATTACCTTAAACTTTACTCATTCGAATAGTGTTTGTAAAAAAGATACTTTGTTCCAAGAAACATGTAAGACATTAAAAATCCTACTCACTCAACTTACCCTTGCCAGAAATAGAAAAAGAATGTCTGCCAAAATAAATGAACTTTCACAACCACTTTGTAAAACTCTTCGGCATTATTTCACCAAATCGACTGTTCATATAACCCATGACCCAACAATTCATTCCTGGGTATACATCCAATGGAAATCTGTGCAGAGATATGTGCTAAAAGACATATTCCAGAATGTTCATACCAGCACAACTTCTAACAATCTCAAAATCTTGTAAGCAAACCCAAATATCCATGAACAGTAGGGTGAATGAATAAGTCATTGTATAGTCATACAATGGAAATTTACATAGCAATCAAATGAATGAACCACATTAGCCACATGCAAAAGAATGAAACTAGACCACGTCCTTACACCACATACAAAAGTAAATTCAAAATGGAATAAAGACCTAAATATGAGACCTGAAACCATAAATATCCTAGAAGAGAGCATAGGAAGTAAGCTCTCTGTCTGACATTGGCTGTTAACAACATTTTTCTAGATAGGTCTCCTGAGGCAAGGGAAATAAAAGCAAAAATAAACTATTGGGACTATATCAAAATAAAAAGCTTCTGCACAGCAAAGGAAACAGTCAACAAAACTAAAAGGCAACCTACCGAATGGGAGAAGATATTTGCAAATGACATATCTAATAAAGGGTTAGTATCCAAAATATGTTAAGAACTTATACAAATCAACACCCAAAAAACAAATAATCCAATTAAAAAATGGGTAGAAGAAATAAACAGACATTTCTCCAAAGAAGACATCCAGATGGCCAACAGACACTTGAAGAGATGCTCCATATCACTCATTATTAGGGAAATGCAAATCAAAACTGTGATGAGATATCACCTCACACCTGTCAGGATGGCTAAAATCAACAACACAAGAAACAACAGGTGTTGGTGAGGATGTGGAGAAAAAGGAACCCTCAAGCGCTGTTGGTGGGAATGCAAGCTGGTGCAGCCACTGTGGAAAACAGTATGGAGGTTCTTTAAAAAGTTAAAAATAGAACTGCCCTACAATCCAGTAAACATACTACTGGGTATTTACCCCCAAAATACAAAAACACTCATTCAAAGGGATTCATGCACCCCTATGTTTATAGCAGCATTATCTACAATAGCCAAATTATGGAAACACCCCAAGTGTCCAATGATAGATGAATGGATAAAGGAAGGGTGCCTGGGTGGCTCAGTTGTTGGGTGTCTGCCTTCAGCTCGGGTCATGATCCCAGAGTTCTGGGATTGGGCCCCGCATCAGGCTCCCTGCTCAGCGGGAAGCCTGCTTCTCCCTCTCCCACTCCCCCTGCTTGTGTTCCCTCTCTCACTGTGTCTCTCTCTGTCAAATAAATAAAATCTTTTTAAAAAATGGATAAAGGAGATTTTTATACACACACACACACACACACACAGAGGAATATTATTCAGCCATAAAAAGAATGAAATCTTGCCATTTGCAACAATATGGATGGAGCTAGAGAACATTATGCTAAGTGAAATAAGTCCGAGAAAGACAAATGCCATATGATTTCACTCATATGTGGAATTTAAGAAACAAAACAAACGAGCAAAGGGGAAGAAAAGAGAGAGGGAGGCAAACCAAGAAACAGACTCTTAACTCTAGAGAACAAACTGATGGTTACCAGAGCGGACAGGGTGGGGGATGGGTGAAATAGGTGATGGGGATTAAGGAGTGCACTTGTCATGATGAGAACCGGGTGTTGTATAGAATTCTTGAATCATTATATTGTAAACCTGAAACTAATACAATGCTATGTTGGCTACACTGGAATTAAATTTTTTTTAAAAAAATGAACGGAATCCGCTATACATAACACCTTGGATGACTCTCCAAAACATGTTAAGGAAATCATACAAAAAAGAATACATATTATATCATTCCATTTGTATAAAAATGTTTAAACTAGCAAAACTAGTCTTTGTTGTTAGAGGTGAGAATAGTGGACAATGGGGAGTAGAGAGGGGATAGTGATGGAGGGGGTTGAAAGGGGCTTCTTGGGTGCCAGAAATGTTTTACTTACTGACTTTGGAAGTGGTCACATAGGTGTAAGTACTTGGTGATAATTCATTACCCACTTCTGATTAGTGAACAAGTTTTTAAAAATAAAGAAATTAATAATAAGTGCATTCTAAACTTCATGAGTTTTAATATATTTTAGGAGAGCAACCTAAATCTGAAAAAATGTATGCCTTTCTGCCAAATCCCATCCCCATTACTTCATCTAATGAGAAGGTAGCTCCATTATAAAGTACATAAATGAGTATTTGAATCATTTGAAGTACCTGGAATGGACATCAGTTTAACAGTTTAGGTTTGAACAAAAGTAGTTAATCAGTTGGTCTCCTGATTGTAGATTCTCATAACTCTCTTTACAGATAAACTGAAGTTTTCTTGTAGTTCATTTAAAAATTCACTTCTCTGTTAGTTAAAAAGAAAAAAAAAGAGAGAAAGAATTCACCTTTGAACAGCTCGACTCTTTTCTAGTGCAATCTGGATTTCCAAATCTTGACACAATCTTGACATGGGATTGGAACTCAAACTTAACGCATAGAAAATTTCCAAGTGTTCAGATGATAAAAGGCTTTCTGTATTTCAGTTTCCTTACTGATGAGTTACATGCACTTATGAAGAGTAACAATTCATGGAGTTCTTGAAGGATGAAACCCAACCACCCAGAGCTGCCAACAGCAACTGGCCAGGTGGAGAGAGGCTGCAGGTTCCTGTTGGTCTTGTCTCATTCTCTCTCTGCCCCTCTGGCTGGTGGAACAGGGCTCTTGTCTGCTACTCTACTTGGCAGAACTTTGAGTAGAGAAGCTGATCCAAGAATCAGAGGCCACAGCAGAGGGTTTTTCAGTTCTTGTCACCCCCCTGCCCACGCGTATATGGTCTAGCTGACTTTGGAGACCTGTTACCTCCATCCTGCCATCCCTGGGGCTACCTTCAGCTTCCATTTCCAAACTGTGGCTTTCAAGTTCCACATAAAGGCCGCGATTTTCATCTGGCTGCTTGTTTCCCCTCTCGGGGCTGGACAGATCCTAAGATGCTTCCATGACTACTCTGAACTATTCTACAGACACTTTTTACGACATACCATGAAAATACGGCCTCATATATGTTTCTGTAATGTATTGCAAGAGTGATAGGTCACCCACTGGGCCCTCAGCCAAGTGGAATCCTTTGCAAGTTGAAAATGACTCAAAACAAAATCATCCATTAGAAGGAAGAAAGCCTGAGCAGCTAACAAAAAATGAAACTGGGGCTTCTACCTTTGGAAATCCTTAAATAACATGGCTATGCCACCTCTGGGATCCGGGACAAGCCCCTGCCTTTTATCTAGGTGCTCGGTGGTCACTGGTCCACAAACCTGGCAGGAGAACACCCTGGCAACTGATACAGACATGCTATCATTGACACCTTGCACATCCTGATACTTCCATAAATGCAGATCTCATTTCAGAAAAGAACCAGGATTTGGTTAGCAATTCTGGGTGCCTTCAAAGAGTGTTTGAGATTAAAATATATGGTTCCCCCAAACAAAAGGAGATTCCATTAGTCTAGAAAGAAATGGGGATTTAGGACCACCATATATATATATGTATATATGTGTATGTATGTATATATGTGTATGTTTTGTTTTTTTTTGTTTAAGATTTTATTTATTTATTTGAGAGAGAGAGAACGAGAGACAGAGAGCATGACAGGGAGGAGGGTCAGAGGGAGAAGCAGACCCCCTGCCAAGCAGGGAGCCCGATGCAGGACTCGATCCCGGGACTCCAGGATCATGACCTGAGCCGAAGGCAGTCGCTTAACCAATTGAGCCACCCAGGCGCCCCTATATATGTGTATGTTTAATCAACTCAGTACACATTCCATCCATCCATCCATTCTTTGAGAAAAATATATATATATTTTTTCAAGATTTTTCAGTGTGGTGTTGGCACAAACAAAAACTCTATTTTATTAGTCAAAGATTTGGGGATTTTGTTAAGAATTCCAGGAAGCTAAAAAGCCTTCTTGGAGGTAATAAATAAACCACAGAGAAGATATTGGTTCAAGGTAGTCCTAGAGGGCCCAGCTTTCAGTGCTGGCAAGGGCTTGGGGAAGTATAAATTGGTTTTTTATAACTCTGGAAAGGTTGGGGAAGGTAGCTTGGCAGTGTGTTTCAGATGTTATTAAAATGTAGGGTGAGTTGGCATGCTCTGCTCAGGAAGAGCTGATGTCTCAGTTCAAGTCCAAAGGCAATAAAAAAGTCAAAGGTCCACTTTGAAGGCAGTCAGGCAGGAAAGCATTTTCTCTTATTTGAGGGAGAGTCACCTTTTTGTTCTACTCAGGCCTTCAACTGATTGGATGAGCCCCACTGACATTGGGGAGGGCAATCTGCTTTACTCAGTCTACCAGTACAAATGTTCATCTCAACCAAAAATACCCTTGCAGAAACACTCAGAATAATGTTTGACCAAATATCTGGACACCCTGTGGCCCAGTCCAGTTGACCCATAAATTAACTATTTATCTTCCCAATCTATTTTTTAAAAATCTCCTATTGAGGCTTAATTTACTTCTGGTTCTAATGTACCATACTATGAGTTCTTCCAATTTCTTTTAAACACACAGAAACCACAAATATATCCATAAGAAGACAGAATTGTTTGCATGTGATTTAAACATCAGAATACTATTATTCTTTTACTTTAATCAACAGTGTGTTTCTGTAGCTTATTCCTTTACTCTGGTGTAGTATTTGGTTTAAATATACCATTTTTAATATTTCTCCATCCTATTAATTGACATTTAGGTTGTTTCAAATATTCTCTACCATAATCAATCCAGCAATAGCTATCTAATAAATAACTATGAGTCTTCTCATGCAATGGTGCCAGAGATTCTCTCTGGAAACTCTACAATGACCAGGAGTGGAATTGTCAGATCATAGTATATGTACACATTCAGTTTTACTTCCTACTGCCAACCTGCTTCCACACTGGCTCTAACAATTTATATCCCAGCAATGTATGAGTATTCCCATTTGCCCACACTTGATATTTTTAGATTTGTTAATTTGTATCAATTGGAGGGCTTAGCAATAGACTCTCACCCTGGTTTAATTTGCATTTCTTTGGTTACTAGTGAGATGGTTAATGGTTATTTGGGTTACTTCCTCCATGAATTATCTATTTATTACATTTACCTATTTTTCTATTGGGCTGCCTCTCTTTACTCAGTTATTTGATAGGGTTCTTTCTGTGTTCTTCGTACTATATGTTGCAAATTATCTTCTTCCTTTTGTCGTTTATCTTTTCTTCCTGGTGGTAGTGTCTTCTCCTTTATGGCATATGTCTGTGTGTATGTGTCTGCCTTAAGAAATCTTTCCTATAATCACAGACATTGTCCCACGTTATCTTCTAGAAAGTTCTAAAGTTTTGCGTGTGAAGTGTGAGGAAGGATCCAACATTGTTTCATTTGGGGGATGAGATATGTTGGTTACCTATTGCTACAACACAGATTACTCCAAAACTTAGCAGCTTAGAACAACAAACATTTATTATCTCAACAATTTCTGAGAGTCGGCAATCTGGGAGCAGCTTCGCTGGGTGGTTCTGGCTCGGGGTCTCTCCCGAAGCTGTGCCAGATGTTGGTCAGGGGTACAGTCATGTGAAGGCTGTGCTTCCGAGATGACTCACTCACGTGGCTGTTGGCAGGCAACATCCGTTTCTCCCCGTAGAGAGGCCTCTCCACAGGCTGCCTGAGAGTCCTCATGACATGGTAGCTCACTCCCCCCAGAGCCAGTGATCCATTCAAGAGAAAGTGTGAGCGAGCAGCACGCTGTCGTGCCTTTTAGGACATAGTTTCTAAGGTCTCACACCCTGTTATTTCCACTTTATTCTATTCATTAGAAGTGAGCCCACTTCTATTCACAAAGTCTAGTTCAAACTCAATGGGATGGCAGTTACACTCCACATGTTAAAGGGAGAAATGTCAAAGAACTGGTGGAAATCCCCCATAAGTATGAAGAGTCATTTGTCCCATCCCTACTTACTTTTAAAAGCCTACCCTTTCCTCACTGACCTATAATGACACTTCTATCATTTATCAGGTTCTTCAGAAGCTAATATCTATTTCTGGCCTCTCTGTTCTGACCCGCTGACTTACTTCTCTGGTCCTGCACCAACACTACACTTGAACTTTACAAATCTTGACATGTGACAGGTCCCTGCAGGACCAGTGAACCACACCTCCAATACACAGACCTTGGGAGTCCCCACCTCTTAAATATAGGTTGGCTTAGTGACATGCTTTAATCTTAGGGTCAGGTAGAAGTCATTCTAGGCCAGTTCCTGGCCTAAACCTTAGGCTGTAAACTTTTGTTTTGTGCTCTTAAGAGCTGAGCCACCCTGTAAATTGTCTGGCTGCCCTTTCGGAGGGACCTACAGGGGGACACCAAGTGGACAGGGATAATAAGCTCTGACACTCTCTAGAGAAAGAGAGGAGCCTACCCATCTTCGCAAGCCACCTGAGTCCAGCTCTGAGCTGAGCTGTCAGCTGCAGGTAGTCACCTGCGTGACCCTCCAAGGACAGCAGAACTGCCCAGCGGAGCCCATCCCAGGCCACAAAGTCACAATGGTGGTAGCAAGCCATTAAGTTTGGGAGAGGTTTGTTATACATCAGTAGATAACCCAGACAGCTCTCTCCCTATTGCTGCTCATCTTTCTCAGAATTACCTTTTTTGAACTTATAAATTCATTGGGGGAAAGACTACTGAGTCTTTCTGTGTGTTCATGTATTCAGTTTTTCTTTCTTTCTCAACCCAGCTTCTTGGATCTTTCCTATCAAGCCCTGACTATCCTTTGCTTAACTCATTCTTAGAGTCAATATAATTTCTATTGCTATTGCAAATGAGAATTTTTTCCTATCAAATTTTCTAATTGGTTATGGATGGTATAAGGGAATGCTGGGTTTTTTTATGTTCATCTGATACACAGCAAACTCTTATTCTTTCTAATAGTTTGCCTGAAGATTCTCTTGGACTTTCAATGAAGACAATTTGCAAATGATAAGCATTTTCTCTCTTTCTCCCTGATTCTTTTGCCTCTTCTTTTCTTATCTCTTTTCATTGGCAAGGAATCCCAGTTCGATATCAGGCAGTAGGGGTGAAAATGGGCACCTTGACTTGTACCTTGACTTCATAGGAATGTGTTTAAAGTTTCATCACAGTATCAACAAATATGATATTATTATAAGGTTTTTTGGGGGGAACATTTTCTCAAGTTAAAGAAGTTGTCTATCCTCTGTTAAAAGTTTTATTATTTTTTAAGATGAATGAATGTTGACTTCTATTGCCGACATTTTTCTATATTTCTTGAGATAATCATACAGTTTTCTTCCTCTTAACATCTTCATATTTTAAGGTAATTTGATACATTTTTCTAATGTTAAGTCATATATATTTTTACAGGATAAACCCTAATTATGACTATTTTTATATACTGCAAAATTAGATTGCTTGTTTTTTATTTATAATTCTTACATTTAAAGATTTTTTTTTTTTTATTTGAGAGAGAGAGAGAACACAAGCAGGGGAAGGTGCAGAGGGAGAGAGAGAAGAAATCTCAAGCAGACTCTGTGTTGAGTGCAGAGCCTGATATGGGGCTTGATCTCATGACCCTGAGATCATGACCTGAGCAGAAACCAAGAATTGGATGCCTAACCCACTGAACCACCCAGGCACCCCTAGAATTCTTGCATTTATATTTATAATTATATTGACCTATGCTTTTCTTTTTTTTTTTTTAAGACATTATTTATTTATTTGACAGAGAGAGACACAGTGAGAGAGGGAACACAAGCAGGGGGAGCAGCAGAGGGAGAGGGAGATGCAGGCTTTCCATGGAGCAGGGAGCCCGATGCGGGGACTCGATCCCAGGACCCTGGGATCATGACCTGAGCTGAAGGCAGACGCTTAACGACTGAGCCACCCAGGCGTCCCTGACCTATGCTTTTCTTTTGTTGTTTTAAAAAATACTTTTCTACCTATAGTAACCTCATAAAATGAACTAGGTAGCTTTTCCCTTTCTTCCACTATGTGGAACTGTTTGGCTAAGATAAGAATTATGTGTTCCTAGAAGGTTTAATTAAACTTGCCTGTCAAGTTGTTTGAACCTGTAGCCTTTCTTGAGAAGAGATATTTACTAGCCATTCAATTATTTTCATAGTGATTGGTATATTCAGATTTTCTATTTCTTCTCGGGTCACTTCTACAACTTATATTTTTCT
>NW_028023340.1:0-647 GCF_054177405.1 Leptonychotes weddellii
CCTCCGGGCCTGGCCGGAGTGGTGGGAGCTGATGTTCGGTCCCCAGGTGTCGGGCTTGGCGACCTGAGAAAGTGAAAGGAAAGCGCGAGCCCTCCCACCGCCCTGGCCTCAGCTGCCGTTGGGTACAAAGCGCAGGGCGAGGCGCTGGCCAGTGCTCCCCACGCAGTCAACTTGCCCTCCTGACATTTGGCACTTAGCAGAGCCAGACGACAAGGACTAGCCCTTAACATTTCAGCCACCCTGTTCCTTCCTTCTACTCACCTTCTCTTTTGCAGTCCTTGCCCCCCGGTTTTTCCTGGGGTCCCTTGTTTGGCTGGGGTGGGGGGCGGCTAGTTGAGGGGGGGCAATGTCAAGGAGAATACAGATCTAGGTCTTGAGTCATTTGGCTGTTTTGTGGACTTGAATAACTCTTTCTGAGGAGCCACGGAGAGAAAGGAGGCGACCCAAAGAGATGATTAAAAAACAAAAACAACAAAACAACTCTGAACTTGCATGGGAAGAAAGAGCTGAAAAACATTTGTTTTCCTTCCTCAAAAAATCTACCACAGAATGAAGGTTGATTTCTAGGTCTGAGAAAACCTAGAATTTATCAGTCTCCTAACTGGCAGTAAAAGCATAAAACTTAAGTTTTTCCCTCACAGAGTCTG
>NW_028023341.1:0-647 GCF_054177405.1 Leptonychotes weddellii
GAGTGAAAAGAAGACTCTTGTGGTTGGAGCATGGAGAACAGGAGGAGAGGGTCTAAAATGAAGCTGGGTAGGTTTTCCTGGGCAAATTAATGAGATTTATCTGAAATAGAGTAGGAGGCTATCTAAGGGTTTTTAGCAGGAAGGGTACACAGTCCAATTTGAGTTTTGAAAAGATTCCCCAAAGCGTTGTGAGCAGAACAGACCGGATGGAGCAGGGGAGGCGTGTGGGAAGCCAGGTACGAGGCGACCACAGTAGCCCAGCGAGACGGGAGGGTAGTGAAGAGACTTGGGAGGCTTTCGGATGGTTGCCGTGGCAGGGCTTGGTGATGGATCGGACGTGAGGAATGTGAGAGAAAGAGATGCCAAGGATGACTCCAACTGTTCTGACTTGAGTGCTCCCAAGCCAGTGGGATCTGGCCAACAGTTGCCAACTGGCTGTATTTATTCATGGCTCTCTTTGCCCTCTGCCTCCGTATCGCCCTCCATTCATCACTTGGCTACATCCTGCCAGGTGTGTAGGTAACACCCTCCCTCTCCACCGCCCCAGATCAGATTAGGAACTCCTGTCCTGATTTCCCCCAGCACTTTGTCGTGGCCCTTGTCATATTGTATTCCTGTTGTATCCGTACACATCCTTCACCTCCTCC
>NW_028023342.1:0-647 GCF_054177405.1 Leptonychotes weddellii
TGCTCTGTGTGTGTCTCTCTCTGTCAAATAAATAAATAAAATCTTTTAAAAAAATTGCTATAAAAACTTTCTAAGACCTAATAGATAGATAACTGTCTCACTTTCCTACACTGAGCCTGCATAGGCTATATATAACTTTTAGATTGAGTACTCAGACACTTCATATTCTCCCAAGTCTCATGATATGATGGGAATGATGATCTGTTTCACAAATGAATTTTTTTTTAAGATTTTATTTATTTATTTGAGAGACAGAGAGGCAAGCGAGAGAGTACAAGCAGGGGGAGCAGCAAAGGGAGAGGGAGAAGCGGAATTCCCACTGAGCAGGGAGCCTGATGCGGGGCTCGATCCCAGGACCCTGGAATCATGACCTGAGCCAAAGGCAGACGTTTAACCGACTGAGCCACCCAGGTGCCCCTCACAAATGAATTTTAAAGATGGTTACAGATTATATTAAATGTTTTCATGATATGAATGACTTTGAATAAATGTTAAGAATACTTTTTTCTTTCAAATTGAATCCACATCGTTAAAATAATTTGGTTTTTCAAAAAATAGTCAATAGTTTAGACTACAAAGTAACAGCATTTTGATTGATCAGATTTTTCTCCTACTTTCTATTTTTCTAAGAAATTAGGTATTCAACC
>NW_028023343.1:0-647 GCF_054177405.1 Leptonychotes weddellii
GGAACATTATTGAGAAATGCAGGTGTCCAATGAGAAGGGATTGAAAGTCTAGATAAATCACCTCAAATAACATATGGCTTTTTCCTATGAAGATCATAGGCAATTTGTATGCCATTTGTTTTCCAAGGACAGGGGTTTTTTGGTATTAAACTGAAATCTAAAGTAAGGTACATTGATTTACAGGAAATTGTCCCTTTACACACAAATTCATCATTTACAAATACTATTTCAGGGAGCCAGCTTGAAGGAAGGCTTACATTTTTTTGAGCCAAGTATGTCATCAACCATGTCAGTATCTGTTTATAAAGTTTTTCCCAATTTGAGGATCCAAAGTTCACAAAAATATTTGTTTTAAATCATTTCAAATAAGCGGCATAAAATCAGGGTTAGGGCTCACTTCCAGGGAAAGTTGTCTTCACTTATATTTCATAGAAAAAGAGAACGGTGGGGGGCGCCTGGGTGGCTCAGTTGGTTGGGCGACTGCCTTCGGCTCAGGTCATGATCCTGGAGTCCCGGGATCGAGTCCCGCATCGGGCTCCCTGCTCGGCAGGGAGTCTGCTTCTCCCTCTGACCCTCCTCCCTCTCATGCTCTCTGTCTCTCATTCTCTCTCTCTCAAATAAATAAATAAAATCTTTAAAAAAAAAAA
>NW_028023344.1:0-647 GCF_054177405.1 Leptonychotes weddellii
CTCCCTCTGACCCTCCCCCCTCTCATGTACTCGCTCTCTCTCATTCTCTCTCTCTCAAATAAGTAAATAAAATCTTTAAAAAAAAAAAAAGAAAGGAATATTTGGACATGACTAGTCTACATCATTTCAATCCTAGAAGGCACTACAGAGAAAGAATCATTTTGTTTTCCAAGTGAGCTGAGGCTTAGAGAAGTTAGCATCTTCAAACCCAGGGCTTGTCTTCAGAGCCTACACGCCTCCCCCTACAGTTACTAGTGTGAATGGGCGCATTTTCTTTAATTTCCTCCTTCGGTGGAAACCACAGACCAGAATCATGGTGGAATAAATCTCTTCTGCTCTAGGACCCTCCCCGAGCACAAGTGCTAGCTTTCCCAAGTGACAGAACCCTCTGGGAGTCTGGCCAAGTCTATGAACCCCTTCTCAGAAAATGACACGTGCGGCTTTATTCGGACATTAAGTAACAAGATCTGGGGGTGAGTCTGATGACAATGTAGTGCTGAGTGCAAGCGACAGCTTGAGACACTGTACCAAATCAACTACAGTTTCTACTGATGAAAAAGCCACAGACATTGACCACTGTTGCTTATGACCTATATCCATAGTTAAAGAGGCTATATTTCAGTTACAGTTTCGTGAAGAATGAAGAC
>NW_028023345.1:0-647 GCF_054177405.1 Leptonychotes weddellii
TAAAAAATTTATCGGGCGCCTGGGTGGCTCAGTCGTTAAGCGTCTGCCTTCGGCTCAGGTCATGATCCCGGGGTCCTGGGATCGAGTCCCACATCGGGCTCCTTGCTCAGCACAGAGCCTGCCTCTCCCTCTGCCTGCCTGCCACTCCCCCTGCTTATGCTCTCTCTGTCTCTCACTCTCTCTGTGTCAAATAAATAAAATCTTTAAAAAAAAAACAAAATAAAAATAAAAAATTTATCTGGAAATCCATGAATCTGGAATACAGTGCACCATAAACAACTATCGATGTGCTTTAGAAATGATCTATTACTGAATAAAGTATGGGCTGCAGTCAAAAAAAGGCTATTTTCGGGCGTCTGGGTGGCTCAGTTGTTAAGCGTCTGCCTTCGGCTCAGGTCATGATCCTGGGGTCCTGGAATCGAGCCCCGCATCGGGCTCCCTGCTCCGTGGGAAGCCTGCTTCTCCCTCTCCCACTCCCTCTGCTTGTGTTCCTGCTCTTGCTATCTCTCTCTCTGCCAAATAAATAAATAAAATCTTAAAAAAAAAAAAAAGGCTATTTTCCATTATGACTGTTCTAACCAAAGACCTTAATGGAACTACTGATAGCTTGTATTACAGGTTCTACTTGGCCCGTAGCAGCACACAGA
>NW_028023346.1:0-647 GCF_054177405.1 Leptonychotes weddellii
TGCCGGAGGCGGAATTGCCCCGCCCTTGCCGGTCCAGGCTAAGTAATCTGCTCGGGTTTGCTCTCGGGAGCTTTTGTTCCCTTCAAGCTTTCCGTACAGCGTTGGGGGATGAGAGTGAAAATGGCGGCCTCCCAATCTCTGCCCCGGAAGAGCCGAGAACTCGGGGCCCCACTCCTCAGTGCGCCCCCAGAGAAAAGCAATCAATCACTCCCGTCTCCCCGGTCTCTAGCCGCACTCCATGCTCACCTGGCCTGTGACCGAGCGTTTCTATCTCTGGCACCCAACCCGGTGTGGAGTCTCCAAACCCAGCAGATCCTGCGGTGCACTCCTGGGGGAGGAAGGGGAGTCTCCCCGGATCTGCTGCTTGTTGGGTCCCTGCTGGAGGAGCAGTGGCCCAACTGCCATGGATCACGGTTTATGGCAACCCCGAGCTGAGAGCCCACGCCTTGGCTCCATCTCTGCAGCTGGCATCCCCCCTCCGATCCCTGGGAGCTCTGCTGCACTCAGGCACCCCCGGTCTTTCTGTGAGCCTGAGGGTCCTGAGACCACATTGTCCCACGAGGGTTCCACCCCCCACTTAGCCACTGGAGTGACGTCCCTCAGGGGCGCAGACTTCTAAAAGTTCCAATTTTGTGCTCCGCAGCTCT
>NW_028023347.1:0-647 GCF_054177405.1 Leptonychotes weddellii
TGCCCTATTTTTAGAGCTTTTCCAGCCTCTGATGGTTCTCAGTGGCCTTTAGCTCAAAAAAATCCTTATGCCAAAGAGACATATTAGAGTGTGGTACATTTTGGTACCCCACAGTAGCTTCAGCTTCCTGCCTGTGGGAATTAGGATTAGGTAATACTCATGGATTGGCCAAGACTGCTTGATTTCCCACTCTGAAGGCTTTTTGGTGTCCCTGATTAGGACTCAGATTTTCCTTTCTTATCAGGTAACACCATGATTTACCCAGCTGTTTATGCTACTTATGTATGATACTTCTTATAGGTCACCCCTATTTCTAATCCATTGGGGATTTCTGCTGACTCTACCTCTTGAATCCATTCTTTGTCTTCACAACTGCCACAAGACAAGAATATTGACATCTTTTACCTACATTACATTATAGATTTCTCTCTTTATATGTCTGCCAACTTTCACTCTTGTTTTTCCACAGTCTAGTCAAGGATAGATGTGAATGGGGTTTGTATCATTCCTTAGATGAAAGATTTTCAGTGTCTTCCTGTTGAATTTAAAATAAAATCAGCTTCTCACCAAGGTCTGCAAGGCCTGGTGTGACCTGGCCCAGCCTCCATTTCTAGAGTTTCATTTTAACACTCTCTCTCATACTCACT
>NW_028023348.1:0-647 GCF_054177405.1 Leptonychotes weddellii
ATTATGCTAAGTGAAATAAGTCAAGCAGAGAAAGTCAATTATCATCTGGTTTCACTTATTTGTGGAACATAAGGAATAGCATGGAGGACCTTAGGAAAAGGTAAGGAAACATGAAGGGGGGGAAATCGGAGGGAGAGATGAACCATGAGACTCTATGGACTCTGAGAAAGAAACTGAGGGTTTTAGAGAGGAGAGGGATGGGGGGATGGGTTAGCCCGGTGATGGGTATTAAGGAGGGCACGTACTGCATGGAGCACTGCGTATTATACGAAAAAAATGAATCGTGGATCACTACATCAAAAACTAATGATGTATTGTGTGACTAACATAATAAAATAAAATTTAAAAAATAAAGAAATACATACTAAAGAATCCCAGAAGTAAGGGACATCATGGAGAATTATATAGGACATATTAGCGATTTAATCTCAGTGCAGAAAAAAATTTTGTACCATATTTTCAACTTTTCTATAAATTTGAGTTTATTTCAAAACATTTTTAAATGGAAAAAAAAAGCCACAAAATACATATATAATATGTGATTTCATTTATCTGAAGTCAAAAACAGACAGAAATATTTGTTTAGGGATGTGTAATTTGGTGGCAAAACTAAAATGAAAACCAAGGAAATTAATACATAAAAGTTA
>NW_028023349.1:0-647 GCF_054177405.1 Leptonychotes weddellii
ACGCATAATCTGAAAGCAGAAGCTAATAAATTATAGGGTGCTAATTGGAGCTGGAATGGAGCTGTCAATCATGTTATCCTAAACACAGGGAGACCCTCATACCCTAAAAAGGCAAAGCAGCCTTCAGGAACAGCTCCCAGTTGTTTCCAGCCTTGACTCGTACTCCAGCAGAAACATCGAGCCCAGGCAGAGTGGCCTCCGGGGGAGTCGGCAGAGGTGGTTCTGCTAATCCAAGCTCACTTTAAGAAGAGAGACAGATTCTCTTTTAGGGGGAAAGAGCAGAATATTTTTACTAAAGAATTACTGTTTCGAGAAACATATTGTTTACAGAAATACATATATCGAATTGACTGGAATAATTATTACTTTGGTAAAACGTTACCCTTTATTTGGAATCTTTCACTTTACAAAACAGGTTTAACTCAACGAGAGAAAAAGCTAAAGGCCTCCACCGTACTGTCATGTCTACCTCGAGTTACAGTATCTCTCAAGAGTTTTCCAACACACACTTACAGAACTCAGCTCCTCTAGAACAAAAATAAGATGTCCAAATTTCCATTCCCTTACTGGAATTCATTTATTTCCCCCTAAAAAAGGAACAGCAGCACATTTCTTATTCCTGTGCTTTGTTCTCTTTTTTTTTTTTT
>NW_028023350.1:0-1000 GCF_054177405.1 Leptonychotes weddellii
GTCTGTTACGTCCATTTGGTCTACAGTGTTGTTCAAATCTGCTGTTTCCTTATTGATTCTGTAACTGGATGATCTCTCCATTATTGAGAGTGAGATAACAAAATCACCAACTATTATTCTATTACTGTTTCCTTCTCCTTTCAGCTCTGTTATTATGCTTTATATATTTAAATGCTCTAAAGTTGGGGTCATAAATATCTACTATTATTATATCTTCTTCTTGATGGATTCACAACTGTATCATTATATAATGACCTTCTTTGTCTCTTTTTACCATTTTTTAAAATTTTTTATTGTTATGTTAATCACCATACATTACATCATTAGTTTTTGATGTAGTGTTCCACGATTCATCGTTTGCATACAACACCCAGTGCTCCATGCAGAACATGCCCTCCTTAATACCCATCACCACACTAACCCATCCTCCCACACCCCTCCCCTCTAGAACCCTCAGTTTGGTGTTCAGAGTCCATCGTCTCTGATGGTTCATCTCCCCCACCGATTCCCCCCCTTCATTCTTCCCCTCCTGCTATCCTCTTTTTTTTTTTTAACATATATTGCATTATTTGTTTCAGAAGTACAGATCTGTGATTCAACAGTCTTGCAAAATTCACAGCACTCACCATAGCACATACCCTCCCCAATGTCTATCACCCAGCCACCCCATCCCTCCCAACCCCAACAACTCCAGCAACCCTCAGTTTGTTTCCTGAGATTAAGAATTCCTCATATCAGTGAGGTCATATGATACATGTCTTTCTCTGATTGACTTATTTCGCTCAGCATAACACCCTCCAGTTCCATCCACGTCATTGCAAATGGCAAGATCTCATTCCTTTTGATGGCTGCATAATATTCCATTGTATATATATACCACTCTTCTTTATCCATTCATCTGTTGATGGACGTCTTGGCTCTTTCCACAGTTTGGCTATTGTGGACATTGCTGCTATAAACATGGGGGTGCACATACCCATTTGGATCCCTACATTTGTAT
>NW_028023351.1:0-10870 GCF_054177405.1 Leptonychotes weddellii
CAACCCTCAGTTTGTTTCCTGAGATTAAGAATTCCTCATATCAGTAAGATCATATGATACATGTCTTTCTCTGATTGACTTATTTCGCTTAGCATAATACCCTCTAGTTCCACCCATGTTGTTGCAAATGGCAAGATTTCGTGGTTTTTGATGGCTGCATAATATTCCATTGTGTATGTGTGTGTGTATATATATACCACATCTTCTTTATCCATTCATCTGTTGATGGACATCTTGGCTCTTTCCATAGTTTGGCTATTGTGGACATTGCTGCTATAAACATCGGGGTGCATGTACCTCTTTGGATCACTACATTTGTATCTTTGCGGTAAATTCCCAGTAGTGCAATTGCTGGGTCATAGGGTAGCTCTATTTTCAACTTTTTGAGGAACCTCCATACTGTCTTCCAGGGTGGCTGCACCAGCTTGCATTCCCACCAACAGTGTAGGAGGGTTCCCCTTTCTCCACATCCTCGTCAACATCTGTCATTTCCTGACTTGTTAATTTTAGCCATTCTGACTGGTGTGAGGTGGTACATTAATCCTATTTTAAAAGACAAAACCAAACCAAACCATAAAATTTGGATATATATCATGTTTTTTATTTTTTGAATCAACTTTACTGGGTATAATAACATTGAATAAAATGCACACATTTTATGCATACACTTAGATACAGTTTGACAGATTTACACATTTTTGTCTCTCTTAAAATTTCCTTTCTGTCCCTATGCAGTCATCCTCCATCTTCCCCTGCATGTGACAATCACAGATCTACTTTTTGTCACTATAGGTTAAGTTTGACTATTCTAGAAATTCAGATAGCATATGCTCTTTTGGGACTGACTTCTTTCATTCAGCATTATGTTTAAGATGAATTATTATTGTTACATCTAAGCAATTCATAGCTTTTTGTTTGATGTGGATATGCCACAATTTATTTATACATTCACGTGTTAAATGACTGTTTTGAGAGAGAAAGAGAGTGCAAGCAGGGGAGGGGCAGGGGGAGAGGGAGAGAGAATTTTAAGCAGGCTCCATGCTCAGCGAGGAGTCCAATGCAGGGCTAGATCTCACAACCCTGAGATCATGACCTGAGCTGAAATCAAGAGTCGGGTGCTTAACTGACTGAGCCACCCAGGCGACCCTATACATTCACTTGTTGATGGACATTTAAGTTGTCTCCATTTGGGGTATTATGAATGAATCTTCCATAAATATTCATGTACAAGTCTCTTTGTAAACATGTGTTTTCATTTCTCTTGGGTAAAAACCCATGGGGTGGCATTGCTAAGTCTTATTCTATGTTTAACTTTATTAAAAACTACCAATTATTTTTCAAATAGTTGTACTATTTTGCACTTTGCCAAAAATATATGAGAGTTCCAGTTGCCTCACATCCTTACACTTGGTATTGGGTCTTTAATTTTGACAATTCTAGTGGGCAAATAGTGCTCTCATTGTGGTTTTAATTTGTATTTCCTTAATGACTCATGACGTGAAGCATCTACTATGTATTTATTATAGATCCAGTTTTGTGAAATACCTGTTCAAATCTTACGCCCATTTGGTCAATTTGGTGGTTTGGCTTCTTATTGTGCTATAAGCTTTCCTTATATATTTTGAATACAAGTCCTACATCAAATATATGTACTGTGGTATTTTCTTTCAGTTTGAGGCTTGCTTTCATCTTTATTTTCTTAATGAGACTTTACACTTTGATGACAAGTAATTTATCAGTTTTTCTTTTTATGGTTAGTGCTCTATTTCTGCTTCTTAAGAAATCTTCACCTACCCCAAGGTCACAAAGATGTTAATTTTTGTTTCTTTTAAAAGTTTCATAAATTTTGCTTTTATATTTATGTCTATGATCCATTTAGAATTAATTTCTGAATATGGTATGAGGGAAGGGTTGAAGGTCTTATATAAGGATACTCAATTCCCCCAACACTATTGACAAATCTATCTCCCCCTCCCCAATATTACCTTGATGTATCAACTGACATATCATATGTGGGTCTGCTTCTGGACTTTAATCTTTTGCATTGGTCTACATGTCTGTCATAGGCCAAAATCATACTGTATGATTACCAGATCTTTATAGTAAGTTGTGAAATCACATAGTATAAGTTCTCCAACTTTTTCTTCTCATAATTGTTCTAATTCTTCAAAGTTTTTTGAATTCCCAGAATTTGCATATTTTTTAAAATAAGCCTGGTAAGCTTTTAGTTGGAATGATGTTGAATCTTTAGACCAGTTTGCAGTGAATTATCTTAAACATATTGAATGTTCTGAGTCATGAACACAGTATATCTTTACATTTATTTTGTCTTCACTGATTTCTCTCAGTGGTGTTTTATAATTTTCTTTTGGGTAATTATATATTTGATAAAATTATTCCTAAGTATTTTATAATTTGGGCTATTGTACATGATGTTATTTCAATTTTATTTTGCAGTTGTTCATTGCTACTATATAGAAATACTATTAGTCATTGCACAATAACTTTCTATCCTGTTACCTTCCCAAACTCAGTTATTAGTTGTAGAAGCTTTTTTATATGCAGATTCTTTTAGAATATATAAGTTCATGGTTATGTTTTCTGTGAGTAAATCCAGTTTTACTTCCAATTTGTATGCTTTTTTTCTTCTTATTATACTTGCTAGGACCTCTAGAACAATGTTGAATAAAAATGATTAATCATTCTTATCTTTTGCTCAATTTTATTCAGACTTTTCCACTTAGTAAAATATTAGTTGTAGAAGTTTTGTTGATGCTTTTCATTCATTAAGAAAGTTCCCTTTAATTTCTAGTTTTCTGAGAGTTTTTTCTTTAAATCATGAATGGATGAACAATTTTGTCAAATGTATTTCTGCATCTTTTAAGATGATCTTATGAGTTTTATTTTTTATCTTTTATGTTAATATGGTAATCAATAGGTAAACCAACTATGTGTATGTGTGTTCATGTGTATGTATGTGTAATTTACCAACCAAGACCTGCATTGTTGAGATAAACCCCATTAAATCATGACAGTGTATTATCTTTGTATATGCGGTTGAACTCAATTTGCTAATATCTTGTTACTCATGATAATTCTAATCTTGAAATTGTTCCACTTCAGGTCATGTTTACATTTTCTCATTCATCATCTTCCCATTCAACTGAAACTGCATGTTCTTGTCACTGATGACCTTCAAATAGTTAAGTGTAATTTCCTTACTTATTTTTAGTCCTTAGTCTCATTAACTTTCTAGTAATAATAAATAGTACTGGTCATCTCCTTCCTGAAATTCCCATTCTTTGCTTTCCTGACCTTGTACTATACATCTTGTTGCTCTCTCATTTCCTTTGATTCTACTATGGGTTCCCCTTTTTTCTCTAGTCTTTTAGCACTTGGCATAGCATCCACTTTGATATATCTTCTACCTTTATATAAACATGTCCTGCCTCCCTAGATTTCTATTGTAAGCCTCTCTTTGTATTACCAGTGTCTATTATGACATCCTTTCCCAAAAGATATTCAGAAGTATTTGTGAATGACAGCAATAGTGGATTATGAAGACTTCTCTAATATTTGTAAGGGGTTTGGTCTCCAACAAATGTATCTCTACAATGATTTGCATATTATATTAGTTAGAGAAACATTTATAAATAAACTGTCTCTTCATTCTGATGTTTTATATAGAATTTCATAGGAAAGCCAAGAAGAGACCTCTCTTCTGTAGCTGCTTCCAGTATCTCATTTGGTTGACCCCAAAAAACAGTCACACTTCAACACTGAAATTTTTGTTTCAGACACCAACACTTTTGCACAGACTTCTGGTATTAGCCATCATTATACCATCAAATCCAAGTCAATATCTCACAGTCTTGCCAAAATATGAACAGATCATCACTACTAATTAAAATCTGAATCTCTTCTATGGATTCTTGGAGCCCAACTCCTATCTGTAAAGTCAAGAGGGAAATGGGGAAGGAGAAGGTTAAAATTTCACTGATGGAATCATCCCTTCACCCTCCAGCTGTGAACAATTAGGCTCATCAGCATTCCCTTCAGGAAACTCCTGCTGCTTTATTAGGACTAACAGGCAACAGAATTTTGACTTTTTGATAGGTGGGGTTATAAATCTCCCATCAAGACTGGTGAGGACAAGCTAAATTTATGTGCACAGTAGAATCTTTAATTACAGACCCCGTAAGATGCTCAACCTAAAAATGTCCTATTTGTTCCAAGGTAGGAGTGGGAGGGGATGAAGGAACCAGATCTAGACTAAGGAATTATTTTCTTTTAACCAAATCTGACAGCAGGGTGGGTAACAGCTGTGCAGAACAAGATCTCTGAATTTCTCTGGTGTGTCAACTGAACAATCTTTGCTCGTGAAATTCTTCCCTTTACATGTCTAGACAAAATTTTACTCCTTTCATTGAATTTTATAGTTTTTTTTACACATTCTTTTATGTAAAAATAAGTCATTCAGCTCTTTGGAAAGAACACAGCAAAGATGAAGGAAACAAATTGAATTTTAGTGTGTCTTATTAATAAAACAAAATCCTACGTGAGAGAACAAAACAGATCTATTAAACCATAAAATATTTTCAACTCCCTTTTTTTAATGCCACTTTATCTTTAAAAGCTTCATGTTTAATCCAACAAATTAAATAAATATAGCTTCTTGTTACACATAAGTTCCATAAAAATGCATATAATTATAACCAAATTTCATTTTCAAAATTAATTCCTTCTCAAAACCCAAAAGTCCCTAGTTGCTTTTAATTCATCTTTGGTGTGCATGATCAGAGAGGTTTTAAACTGGCAGAGTTTTGGCGTGCCCTAGGTGGCTCAATCCGTTAAGCATTCAACTCTTGGTTTGGCTGAGGTCATGATCTCAGGGTTGTGAGATTGAGCCCCGTGCTGGGTTTGGTGCTCAGCAGAGTCTGCTTGAGATTCTTTCTTCCTCCGTCTCCCTCCCCCTCTGCTCCTTCCCCTGCTCACACTTTCTCTTGCTCTCTTTCAAATAAATAAATAAATAAAATCTTTAAACTGGTACAGTTTTTAGCCAGAAATATTTCTAGCTCTCCTATTGGTGGCTGAGATACCTATTCTTAAAGAGAGTTTGGAGAGACTATCTTAAATATCTGATGTTTTTTTTTCTCATTTCTCTATTTTCAAACTTGCTTCACCACATCTCCACTCTATTACCTCTAATCCCGGAAAGATCTTTCTAGAACATAAATCATTCTCATTTCCTTGCTTAACATCTTTATCATTTCCCCACAGAATTCAAAATAAAATTCAAATGCCTTACCATGGCATACACAGTCCTTCATGATTTTGTTCTAACTTCATTTCTGTCACCCTACATTTAGAGAGGCAGGATCTCCATGAAGGCAGGAATTCCATCCATGGCAGTTTTTACTTCTGTATCCCAACACCTAGCACTAACACTTAATGCTTCTAAATTGGTGGACAGATGGATGGATGGATGAATAATTTTATGTCTTTCAAGGCCATCATTCATTGATGGTGCTCACATTAGAAAGAGTTCATATGATGTTTATAAAGATGTTCACATACTTCTGGATGGGATCTTGGGAAGTTTGATGTATTTGTATATTTATTAAGTTTCAATAACATTTTGGGTAACAGCAAAGGCTTCAGATTTTTTTTAATTTCTCAGAGTTCTGTATATGCAATAATTCCTCAAAAACTGTTGAACAAAATTTAATGTTGTCTGTATTCTCTACATATCCTTTTCCTTTGCTTTTAGAAATAAAATCAACCTATCAAGGCTGTTTTGTGTGTGGCACTGCCACAGAAGGAGATAGAACTGAGCATGAAACACAACTATTTTGGTGCCCAAACACCACCACCAGCAGCTTTTAGAAAAAGGTCCATTTGGCGGTCAGGAAAACCTCACGGAGAAGTTAAAATCTGATCTGATGCCTGCAGGAAGGGGAAGGTTTCGATGGGGAGGGAAGTGTGGATTTCCCAAAGGGCAAGATCTCAAGCAGCCAGGAACATTAAAGGCAGAGACAAGAGCAAAAGTAATACAATCCCCTACAATTCCCGTCACTATTCCCTTTATGTTGAGACATTAGTATAATAGGATTACATATTCCTTCTGCCCAACAATTCCACTTTAATTTTATTACCATTCTAAACTCATTAAAAATACACTCTGGCTCCTCACTGAGCCACAACACTAATGAGGTGGCACCATTAGCACCAGGGCTTAGTCGAAGTAATTACCTCTAGCTACATTTTGGCTTCTTCATTGAAATGCGGGAATGTGAAGACGTGATTCTGGAAGTACTTTAGCAGGGTTTAGAACAGATGCTTTCTCCTGGAACACTGACTCCAGGAATCGTCAAACACTTGGGAACGGTCAGCCATAAAAATAATTATTTCTGTTCAAAATGAATGACTAGAATCAGATTCCTAGTTCCCAGGATTTTATTGTTGACACTATTGATGACACTCTCTAAGGGTATTGTTGGTGAATTCTAGTTTATGTGCTATGGTTTCTTACTCTACAAAGCCCTGTCTTATTTTTTTTTAAGTTTATGAGGTTTTGTTGTTATTCTTGTTTTTTAAATAGTGACAAAAAGTTTTTTTAAAGAAGAGTAGGAGAAATGAAGCCTACAGATCAGGCTTTATTTATAATATGTGGTGTGGGGAGTGGGCAGCAATGACGAGAGAAAATAACAAACTGCTAGCAGAAAAGTAGACTTTATTATTTGTGGAAAGCATGTGACTGGGAGTTGTAGTGGATGAAGTACCAGTATTCTTGTCCTTAAGAGGATGGAACAGTTATATCTGGGGCCATCTGGAGTCTCATGAGGCAGATATGCTGGGAGATTGGGGGAAAACAATAACTGGGCAGAAGGCTAAATTACCCCAAACAGACACAAAGTGAATGCTTGGGGTGGGGGTGGGCGTATGCTAGGATGTCCTGGGTTACAGCCACTGTACAACACCGACCACATATGCAGGTGACCCAACCCTGAAAGTCCCCTCCACCATGATGGGCACAGTGATGCTCCTTCTTTGGCATGGCTTCTGCCCCAGCCACCCTCATTTTCATCCTCATGAGGTTCATGAGGTACATAGATGGTGCTTGGCTCATGGATAGCCTGTCTCCTTCTAGGACAAAACTTGCTTAACTGTTATGCATTCCTCTTAGCATCTCACCCTGGTGCCCCACACAAGTCTCACCCTCCTGGGGCATCCTGTGCTCCCAGACTACCCTTCAAAGCCTTGCTGTTGCTCCCAGGGCTGCCGTTTGTCCTTTTCGAAACACTTTCCCCCATCACAAATTTCCAACAGCCCCCTAACCTGGCCATGGCTCTTTGCTCACTGGCATCAGGCAAACTGCTTGTTTCTAGTGACCAAAGAGAGAGGCAGAGACAGTGCTACAACTGGGGAAATTCTACAGACTCCTTGCAGTGACCTCTGCATCAGCGGGGCTTCCTTATCCTTCCCCCGATCCTGCTCTTCAGATGACTTAACTTGTTCCCTCTCCCCACAGATCATTTCCCATGGCAGGTCTCTGCTGAGAAGCCTTCCTTCCCTGCTGCCCACTCTCCCTTGTCCTTCTCTTCATTTCCTAGAGCACCTCATGGGGAGCTATGGGTTTGATACTTCCTTGTCCTCTGCTGAACTGTATGGGACCCCTGACATAGGGATCATGTTGTGTTTCTTCTCTTTCTAACCCTCCAGCACCCCATGGTGACCACTTGTTTACAACAGATATTAAATGAATCTCAGGTAGATGCTGGCACTATCAAAGGGACACAAAGATCTATTCACTCAATGGTGATTTTTTTTTTGAGATCCTATTACGTGAGGCAGTGTGGCCAATCCTGAGACACCCGGGCCTCCTGTAGCTTCCAGCACAGTGAGGGAGACATCATACAAATACTTAATTTGCAAAGAGTGATAAAATTGCCATGGAGAACTACAGAATGAATTTATAATGGAGTTATCTTAGTTTGAGAAGACATAGTTTTGCTATGGTACAGTGTAAATGTAATAAATGAATGAAGGAATGAATACAGCTAAGGGGAGGAGGAAATATGTGTAAGGAAGTGCCCAACTAACTTAATACACTTTATTGCCTAAATAAACCCACGTGAAATGAAAAAAAAGAAGCTACTAATCTTAATCAATGAAAATCATAAAATAAATAGTTTCACTGAAAATAACTTTAGAGATCAACCAAAGCTGTGCTATTAAAATTTCAGGACACTCTGGAACCCTGAAACCAGAACCATGTTTACAGACAATTGCAAGGAGACCCTCTAAAGCTTGTGAATGCCATGATAAGGACTCCTACTCTAAAAGCATTTTTCTTAAAATACTTTCAGATTTATGACATAATGTACAATCAGCATATATTAGAATTTTCCAATCAGAGCCACAGCATACTCAGAACAGCAGGTCCTCCTAAAAACTTTGATTTGTTCAACAAATTCCAAAGAAAAGATGCTTTCCTTGAAAAAAAAAAAATTCACAAGAGTCAAAACACAAATCTAGAATACATTCTCTTAAACCCTGTTTTATGAGAGATGCAAAAAGGAGAAATAGTCTGTAAAAAAGACAGATCCAAGATGTTTGAAAGCTCTGAGAATAAGATCCATATCTTAAATAGGAACAAAGCCAAAATGAAACATTATCTTAGTTTTCTTCTCAGTAAAGTGAGATATTTTATTTCTCTTGTAAACATGGGAATAAAAGAAAGTGCTTTTTCTGCCAAATGTACATGACCCAGTTCTTTCTAGTAGGAGAAAAATCAGTAAGAAAGGATACTGAATAAGTGTAGAACAGCAAAATCAGGAAGAGATCACTGTTTTTTAATCTTTTTACACAATATAACAAAAACTATGTCTCAAATTCAGAGAAATTTCAGAGTTTACAGATGCCATCTTAGAGTGGTTTTTATTATTTTTTAAATTTTTTTAAAGATTTTATTTATTTATTTGAGAGACAGACACAGCAAGAGAGGGAACACAAGCAGGGGGAGTGGGAGAGGGAGAAGCAGGCTTCCCACCAAGCAGGGAGCCTGACGTGGGGCTCGATCCCAGTACCCTGGGATCATGACCTGAGCCAATGGCAGATGCTTAATGACTGAGCCACGCAGGCGCCCCATAGAGTGGTTTTTAAAACATAGGCTATGGAGCCTAACCCCAAGATACAAATGAATCTGAGTCTTTTTTGAACTGAGTGACCTTGGTCTACCCATTTCTGAGACTGTTTTCCTTTTTTGTAAAATGGGGGAAATAATAATAATTACAAGAGTAATAATAATAGCTTCATAGGGCAGTATAAACATTAAACAAGATAATCCATATTTAGAACAATACTTGGCACACTAACAAAATGCAGGAAAGAAAGTGGAAAAGAAAAAGCAAGAAAGAAAAATATTTCCACATTACAGAGTTAAGTAAAAAACAGAATATGTTTCTACGTATAACTACCACCTTTTTTTTTAAGTGGGTTCCACACCTAGCATGGAGCCCAATGTGGGGCTTGAACTCACAACCCTGAGATCAAGACCTGAGCTAAGATCAAGAATCGGATGATTAACTGACTGAGCCACCCAGGCTCCCCTCAACGACCATCTTTTAAAATACTTTTAAAATACATTATCAGAAAAAATTGGGGGTGGGGATTTCACAAAGAAATGGCCTAAGAAAGAGGCAAATATGGAAAAGAAAACAGAGAACCCCCCTTAGCTGAGCCTGTTTCTCCATTCTCTGCTGTTCTTTCAAAACTCAACTCCCAGATAACAATGGAACCAATCATGACCGGATAAGATTCTTCTAGTTCTATGTCTGTTTCAAGAACTTTGCTTTAAAATCAAAACATGCCTTGGGGAGCCTGGGTGGCTCAGTCAGTTAAGTGTGGGACTCTTGATTTCGGCTCAGGTCATGATCCCAGGGTCGGGAGACTGAGCCCCTCATTTGTTCCACACTAGGTGTGGAGCCTGCTTAAGATTCTCTTCCTCTCGGGAGCCTGGGTGGCTCAGTTGGTTAAGCGACTGCCTTCGGCTCAGGTCATGATCCTGGAGTCCCAGGATGGAGTTCCGCATCCGGCTCCCTGCTCGGCAGGGAGTCTGCTTCTCCCTCTGACCCTCCTCCCTCTCATGCTCTCTGTCTCTCATTCTCTCTCTCTCAAATAAATAAAAAAATAAAAAGATTCTCTTCCTCTCTCTGTGCCCCGCCCCCAGCTTGCACGCACAATGGTGCAAGAGCATCTTCAAGCAGACTCCCCCCTGAGCAGAGCCCAACAAGGAGTTCACAACCCACTGAGATCATGACCTGAGCCAAAACCAGGAGTCAGATGCTTAACAAAGTGAGCCACCCAGGTGCCCCCAAATAGGTTTATAATGTAGGTAAACATATATAAACCACAATGAAAAGCAAAAAATGCTCTCCAAATGCCTCACCATCATATGAAAACATATGTGAGTAAAATTATGCACAGAAAGACAGGCATTCACGCACAAGGCACATTATCTGGAAGAAGTTTGAAATGGTTAATTTGCTAAGAGAAGGACCAACATCAGCATAGAATCAGCCCAAAGGAGGTTTTCCTGACAACTCTGAACTAGGCAAGACAGGCCCTACAGGGGTCTGCTGTGCATGAACATACTTTGTCCCTCCTTAGGAAAGCAAGCAGAGTTTATAGTTGATTTCTGTTCCCATTGATTCTACCGAGCAGTGCTCTTGAATCAAGCAGCTGCCAGGCTGCTCACTGGCTTCCAGGCCGAGCGACTCCAAAGGCAGCCGGCACCGCCTTGCCGGGCTCTGCAGAACGTCCCGAGGCCCTGCCGGGACACAGCGGCTCCCGGGTAAGTCATCCGGCC
>NW_028023352.1:0-647 GCF_054177405.1 Leptonychotes weddellii
AATAGAATAATATGGTAGGTTTTTTATAATAGTTTATCTATATTTTTGTTGTTGTTTTTAAATTTTATTATGTTCTGTTAGTCACCATACAATATATCATTAGTTTTTGATGTGGTGATCCATGATCCATTGTTTTCATATAACACCCAGTACTCCATGCAGTACGTGCACCTCCTTAATACCCAATCAATGGGCTAACCAATTCCCCCTCCCCCATCCCCTCTAAAACCCTGTTTGTTTCTCAGACTCCATAGTCTATCATGGTTCATCTCTCCCTCTGATTTCCTTTCCTTCATTTTTCCCTTCCTTCTCCTAATGGCCTCCATGCTGTTCCTTATGTTCCACAAATAAGTGAAACCATATAATTGATGTTCTCTGCTTGACTTATTTCACTTAGCATAATCTCCTCCAGTCCCATCCATGTTGATGCAAAAGTTGGGTATTCATCCTTTCTGATGGCTGAGTAATATTCCACTGTATATGTGGACCACATCATCTTTATCCATTCAACTGTTGAAGGGCATCTTGGCTCTTTTCACAGTTTGGCTATTGCAGACATTGCTGCTATGAACATTGGGGTGCATACGGCCATTCTTTTCACTACTGTGTCTTTGGAGTAAATACCCAGGAGTGCAATTGCTGGGTCA
>NW_028023353.1:0-647 GCF_054177405.1 Leptonychotes weddellii
ATGACCTGAGCCGAAGGCAGATGCTTAACCGTCTGAGCCACCCAGGTGCCCCTATGTTTTGCTTTTAATAGATGCTGTTAGATCCATTTTCCAAAAGACTATAACAATTCCCATTTTTACAGGTAATGTGTAAAAATGTCCCTTTGCCCTCCCCTCCACCCCCAGGTGTTCTCTCCCTAAATTTTCCTGTTTTTTTTTTAAAGATTTTATTTATTTAAGAGAGAGCAGGAGCACAAGAAGGGGGAGAGGCAGAGGGAGAGAGAAAGGGAGAAGCAGACCCTCTGCTGAGCAGGGAGCCTAATGCGGGGCTCAATCCCAGGCCCCTGGGATCATGACCTGAGCTGAAGGCAGATGCTTAACCGACTGAGCCACCAACGTGTCCCTAAATTTACCTGTTTGTTGGATGAAAGTGGCATCTCATTTTTATTTCTCCAACTACAACTGAGTTTGGTTACATTTTCCTGTTTAGAGGCCATCTGATTTTGTTCTTCTGTGACTTGTTTATTCATGTTCTTTTTGTCTTTTGGGTTGTTTTTTCTTACTGATGTATAAACTTGCTTTGTAATACAGGTATCAACTCTTATCAGTCATCTGCCTTGAAAATTTGTTTCTAAATCTTGACTGTTTATGGGAGCTTTTTTTTTTTT
>NW_028023354.1:0-647 GCF_054177405.1 Leptonychotes weddellii
GGCAGGGAGTCTGCTTCTCCCTCTGACCCTCCTCCCTCTCATGCTCTCTGTCTCTCATTCTCTCTGTCTCAAATAAATAAATAAAATCTTTAAAAAAAAAAAAAAGTCACACTAAACTGAGACCTAAGGAGTAAGTAGGAGATATTCAAATGAAGGAGTTGGAAAGGGTCTTCCAGGCAGAAAGAACAGTTTGTACAAGGTCTGGAGGAAAGAAAGACCATGGTTTTTTAAAAGTTGAAAGAAGCCCAGTCAGCCTAGAGCACAGAGTAGAAGGAAAGTTGTAGAGATGATGCAGCTAGAGAGGCAGACAGGCACCAGATCACGGAAAGGATTCCATGTCCCATCTTAGCTGTTGGTATAGCATCACTTATTAATATGGACACAAATGGTCTAATGAAGTGAAAACAACTCAAATTCAGCTGTACACTTATAAAAGCCACAAAAACCATAGTTGGATATAAATCCAGCTAAAGTTATACAAGACCATTTTAGAGAATGTATACAACTTTATTAAAAGACAGAAAAGAGAATTTAAATCAATAAAGACATATATAATATTCATGGAACGGTTAACATTTAACATCATAAGCATATCAATTTTCTCCTTAATTAATTTGTAAGTTCAATGCAATTCCAATTAACATTCC
>NW_028023355.1:0-647 GCF_054177405.1 Leptonychotes weddellii
CCCCCTGACCTCAGACCTTAGCTACAGAAATTCCTCTCTTTGGGATATACCAACCTTCCCACATTCCCTTTTCAGGCCTATTGATTGAATTTTAGGTTTCTAGTTCCTCTGTACCTATTAATCTTTTTCTTCAAATAGTAGGAACTCTTTTTATGCTCTTATCATCGGGTGACTTGGGACGGAAAAGCATAAAGGAACAGCACCGGGAAGATGATCAGGAAGTGCCCAGGTGAGGCCCAGCTCACAGTTCCCCGGAGCTATGTACTTCTCTGAAATACCCGCTTGGGCCAGATCTGTGCCAGGAACCAGGCTTGGCAAAACTTAACATGAGCTGGTAGATCAGCAGGAGGGCATACAGAGACAGAGAATGTGGCAGAGCACCCGAAGGACAGGCCCTGCCTGGGGCTTCCCTTCCGGGAAAGCGTTCTGCAGATGCCCCTAAGCCGCATCTAGAAGGATCCGCCCGAGCCTCACATGCAAGTCAAAGAATGCAGTGGGCACCCACAGGCAGGATGCCCCATGCCTGGATTTCACTGTCTGGTGACGGGACCAATGAAGGGGGTTAAGCCAGGGAGTGGCCTGATTTTTTTTTTTTTATGGCTGGGACTGGACGAGGACGAGATGGGAATCAGGGCCGGGGAGGGGCG
>NW_028023356.1:0-647 GCF_054177405.1 Leptonychotes weddellii
GCCAGGAAGAGGACATGATGGAGCTTCATTTAGGATTTTGTCCTTACGGCAGCATCAGGGCAGACTCTGGGGACAGAGGACAACTGGGGGTGGGTGGAGGGTTCCTCCCCTCTCAGACCCCCATCTGCCCCTGCAGCCTCCTGGAGGGGAGGTCCGGCTATTGAGGTGGGTGATTCTCCTGCCCGTCCTGGAGGTCAGAAGGGAGATGCCCTGCCTGGAGACTATACTTCTGTCCCCAAGGCCTCACCATTGCCTTTCTCCCTGTAGCTTGGGCCACTCCAAGTTGGTTGATAGGGCTAGTTCAGGAGACTGAGTCAATTCTGCCTTCTTCCTCTGAGTACCCAGCTCAGGAAAGCAAGGAGTGCCAATGCTGGAATATTTAGGATGTTAACATCTGCTTTGGGCTCAACGTGGGTGCACTGGAGTCCATTGGATGCCGTTTGGATGGGGACAACGGGAGGATGGGTGCATATGCTCACGGCCCCCAGGATGGGCTGTGCATGGGAAGGCCGGCCCATCAGGTGCCTCTGGGACTGGCACACTCCTCCCCACACCCGCCCCATGCAGATGGGACCCCCGGCTACATGTGAGTTCCAGACAAACAATGAATACGTTTCCAGTTTGAGTATATCCCATGTGAAGCTTGC
>NW_028023357.1:0-647 GCF_054177405.1 Leptonychotes weddellii
GCCCAACCGACTGAGCCACCCAGGCGCCCCTGGATAAATTACTTTTTAAAAGTCTTCTAACTTACTCAATTAAATAAGTGAGTGACTTAAATTAATTTTCAACAGGTGTGGGACAAAGGACTCTCAGCCAAGACCAAGGGAATTATTCTATTTTTTTTTTTTACAAAGACAACCACTTAAATTATTATTCTTTTCTTAGCAAATAAGATGTATTAAAATTAAGTAAGATTCTAATTCTAGATGTGTAGAATACATAGATATTAAGCTGACACATGCTTCCTGATGACATTCGCTTAACACTCAAAGGAAAGTGAAGGATTGAGGAAATTTTAGATCAATTTAGGTACAACAAAACAAGGAAAACACAACTCTGAAGAAAAGCTGTATTTTGGACTGTACTTTCCAATCTGCATATTTACGCGGACGTAATTCATCTGGTGAGTGCACAATCTCCCACTCTTCTTTACCCATGTAACTCATAAAGAAATTCCCAGGAATAGTACCCAACTTCAATGGAGCACCATAGAAGTTTATCTTTTTTTGGCCTCCTTTTTTGTTCTCCCTCTTTTCTTTCCATAAATGATTTCTATACTCTATACAGGCCTGAGTTTTGAGCAAGCACATGGCAAAATAGTCGATTCCCAGTG
>NW_028023358.1:0-647 GCF_054177405.1 Leptonychotes weddellii
TTTTTTTTTTAAAGATTTTATTTATTTATTTGAGAGAGAGAGAATGAGAGACAGAGAGCACGAGAGGGAAGAGGGCAGAGGGAGAAGCAGACCCCCTGCTGAGCAGGGAGCCCGATGTGGGACTCGATCCCGGGACTCCAGGATCATGACCTGAGCCGAAGGCAGTCGCTTAACCAACTGAGCCACCCAGGCGCCCCATCATTAGTTTCTGATGTACTGTTCCATGATTCACTGTTTGCGTATAATCTCATTCCACACTTTTCACTTGCTTTTCCTACCCTTCTTTTGGCCCCTCCCCTTGTCCAACTTAACATTTCATGTGGGCATTCATATTGTGAGAAACCATTATGTCCACTTCTTAGCCTGTCACTTAAGACTCTCTAAAACCTGGGCCATTTCCATTCTCTAAATTTATTCCCAGCTGTTCCCTTCCATAAATGCTCTGCTCTAGACAAACGGGACACCTACTTCCCCTGAATGTTTACACGAGCCCACACCTATATGCTTCGTGTCCATAAACCAGTCATCATGGACCCACCAGGATAAACAGACTTGCACACACGAAACAAATTGAGTTTCACAATGTCTTAGCCAGGACACCCAGGATAGGTGACACCAGACTTAATTTCATAGGGACAGTTTGAGAA
>NW_028023359.1:0-647 GCF_054177405.1 Leptonychotes weddellii
TGATTAACCTACAGAGTGTAAAAATTGGGAAATCATCTAGTAACTTCATGAAGCTATGTTGCATTGTAATTTCATTTTCATTAGCGATGAAATTGTTATGGAATAATGAGGGATCTTGAAGTGTAATAAGTTAGTCAGGTGAAAACAGATTGCTGCACCAGGATTACAACTTCCAGGCATTTAAATAATTTACAATTTACCTTTAACTCCTGAACTAAAATTTGGAGATGGACTTTTGTTTGTTTATACATCTTAGTACTGTTGGCATACTATTTATGAACATATCAAAGATGATTACAGCTCATCATATATTTTCAGATCCAATCACCATGTTCTGTAGTCTCAGTTGGGAAGAGAGGAATTAATATTTATTGGATTCCTCCCACATGCCAGGAGGTTTATATGTGTTCTCTCATTCAGTCTTCCCAGTGGAGCAGTGAGACTGTTGCTATTATTTACATTTTACAAATGAGAAAACTAAAATTAAGGGGAATTAAATAGAGTGGATATGTAAATTTATTTTTGTTTCCTTTTTCCTTTGTTTTTGAGAACTGCACTTTACTGCCTCTTGTACCACATGTGGTATTGTTAAAATCCTCAGCCCTTCTTTCTTCACTTCAAGGAGAAGCAGTCTTTTTTTTTTTTTT
>NW_028023360.1:0-647 GCF_054177405.1 Leptonychotes weddellii
TTACTAACAAAAAGTGAATCAGAAGAGATGGCTTAGATACATGGTCATAATTGAATTCCTAATACCATAGCCAACATATTTTTTATTTGAATGTAGCTGACACACAATGTTACATTGGTTTCAGGTGTACAACATAATGATTGAATTTCTTTATATGTTATGCTATGCTCACCAAAAGTGTAGCTACCATCTGTCACCACGCAGCATTACAATATCATTGACACTATTTCTTATGCTGTGCCTTTTATTCCCATGATTTATTCATTCCAGTAATTTACCCAGTAAATGGCTACTTTCCACCTGGAGTGAAGTACCTCTGTCAGACTTGTGTAATGTAAAAAGTAAGTGGTTACAGAAAGGACTGAGGGAAGCCCACTGAGTTGGCTTTGTTATATTTTAGCAAATTGTGAAGTAGATATTAACTTTCATCCCCACTATACCAATGTTTTTAACCACCTTGGTTAAAAAACTGCAAGACATTTGTTATTTTAATCTTTAAAACATGGTTTTCAACAGTACACAGTGACTAAGTGGGGAATAACAATCAGTTGAGTGTCCCTTGCAAGTGAAGGCATGTCACATAGATTTCTCATCATGAAAAAAGAAATGCCATAGCCAGAAAGAACTTAGTGATATCAAATATACAC
>NW_028023361.1:0-647 GCF_054177405.1 Leptonychotes weddellii
GGGTGAATAGTCCAGGCTGATGTAACTTGACGTGGCTTTAAGTTCTATCTTCACTGGAAGGGAGAGCATAGGATCATCCACAGGCTTCATTTAGTCCTTCTTGTGACCAACAGCACATGAATAGGGTAGCCGCAGAAGAAAAGTACATCCATTTGTCTCTGAAGCCAGATGGACTCGGAGTGGAATCCAGACTCTTCCATTCGCTAGAATGTCCCCTTGCGATTTGGCGCAACTGTAAAAAGACTCTGTTTTCTCAACTGTCAAATGGGGATAATAGTACCCATATACAGGTCTTCCTTGACTTATGAGGGGGTTGTGTCCTGATAAATCCATCTAAAGCTGAAAATATTGTACATGGAAATTGCATTCTATACACCTAACCTACTGAAGATCATGGCTCAGCATAGCTTACCTTAAATGCACGCAGAACGCTTCCATTAGCCTATAGTTGGGCAAAATCATCTAATGCAAAGCCTATTTGATAATACAATGTTGACTGTCTCATGTAATTGATCGAACACTGTACTGAAAGTTAAAAACAGAATTGTTGTGTGGGTGCAGAGTGCTTGTCAGTGTATCCGTTGTTCACCCTCACGATTACAGGCTGACTGGCCGGTGTGGCTTGCCACCCCACATCACGGGACACC
>NW_028023362.1:0-10870 GCF_054177405.1 Leptonychotes weddellii
GGGGGGTGGGAGGATGGGTTAGCCTGGTGATGGGTATTGAGGAGGGCACATTATGCATGGAGCACTGGGTGTTATGCACAAACAATGAATCATGGAACACTACATCAAAAACTAATGATGTAATGTATGGGGATTCACATAAGAATCAAAAAAAAAAAGAATACTTAATCCAGCAAGGCTGTCATTCAGAATAGGAGAGATAAATAGTTTCCAGGATGAACAAAACTAAATGAATTCATGAACACTAAACCATCCCTGCAAGAAATATTAAAGGGAATTCTTTGAGCAAAGAGAGAGCCCAAAAGTAACAAAGATGAGAAAGGAAAGAGACAATCTACAGAAATAGCGACTTTATAGGTAATAGAATGGCACTAAATTCATATCTTTTAATAATTACTCTGAATTTAAATAGACTAAATGCTCCAATCAAAAGACACAGGGTATCAGATTTGATTTAAAAAAAAAAAAGACCTATTGATATGCTGTCTACAAAGACTCATTTTAGACCCAAAGACACCTCTGGATTGAAATTGACGGGATGAAAAACCATTTATCATGCTAATGGACATCCAAAGAAAGCTGGAATATGAATCCTTATATCAAACTAGATTTTAACCCAAAAACTGTAATAAGAGATGAAGAAGGACACTATATTATAATAAAAGGGTCTATCCAACAAGAGGAACTAACAATTGTAAATATTTATGCCCCTAACTTGGTAGCAGCCAAGTATATAAATCAATTAATAACAAAAACTAAAAGAAACACATTGATAATAATATGATAATAGTAGGGGACTTTAACACTCCACTCACAGCAATGAACAGATCATCTAAGCAGATCAACAAGTAAACAAGGACTTTGACTGACACAGTGGGCCAGATGATATATTCAGAGCATTTCATCCTAAAGCAACAGAACACACATTCTTCTCAAGTGCACATGGAACATTCTCCAGAATAGATCACAGGCTGGGTCACAAGTCAGGTCTCAACTGGAACAAAAAGATGGAGATTATACCATGCATATTTTCAGACCGTGATGCTATAAAACTTGAACTCAACCACAAGAAAAAATTAAGGAACACAAATAAATGGAGGTTAAAGAGCATCCTACCAAAGAATGAATGGGTCGACCAGGAAATTAAAGAATTTTTAAAAAGTACATGGAAGTAAATGAAAATGAAAACATGACAGTTCAAAACCTATGGGATGAAGCAAAGGCAGTCCTAAGAGGGAAGTATATAGCAATACAAGCCTTACTCAAGAAACAAGAAACGTCTCAAATACACGATACTTTACACCTAAAGGACCTGGATCAAGAATAGCAAATAAAGCCTAAATCCAGCAGCAGAAGAGAAATAGTATAGATTAGATAAAGGATTTCCAAATATTTTCTCCCATTTTGTGGGTTGCCTTGTTACTGTGTAGGGTCTTTTGATGCACAGTTTTTAATTTTCATGAAGTCCAATTTGTTTACTTTTGTTACTGGTGTCTTTGATGTTATATCCAAGAAATCATTGCCAAATTCAATATTGTGGAATTTTTGCCCTATGTTTTCTTTTGTTTTTCTTAGAATACTTTTATAGTTTTCTTATGTTTAAGTCTTTGATCATTTTGGGTTAATTTTTGTACGTGGTGTTGGGCAAGGGTCTAATTCCATTCATTTGCATATGGTTGTTTTTCCAGCACCATTTATTGAAAAGATTGTCCTTTCCCCATTGAATAGTCTTGCCACTTTTCTCAATAATAATTTGACCATATATGTGAAGGTTTATATCTGGACTCTATATTCATCCATTGGTCTACATGTCTGTCAATACCATTCTTTTTTATTTCTGTAGATTTGTAGTTAGTTTTAAAATCAGGAAGTGTGAGTCCTCCAATTTTGCTCATCTTGTTAAATATTGTTTTGGCTATTTGAATTTCAGGATATATTTTCCTATTTCTCCAAAAATGTCATTTTGATTTTGATGGAATTATATTGAATCTGTAGACTTCTGTGGGTAGTGTTTGCATCTTAATATTAAGTCAACCAACCCATGAACATGGATGTCTACTTATATCTTTTTTAAACTCTTTAAGCAATGTTTTGTAGTTTTCATTATATTTCTTTCACTTTCTTGGTTGTTTGTTCATGAGTATTTCATTCTTTTTGATGTTATTATAAATGGAACTGTTTTCTTTTTTGGATTTGTCATTGTTAAGTGTACAGAAATGTAACTGATACTTTGGGTATTGATTTTGTATCCTGCTGTTTTGCTGAATTTATTAGGTCTAACAATTTTGGGGGGCATTTTTAGGATTTTGTATGTATGATATAATCTGTGAATAGAGATAATTTTTCTTTGCAATTTAGATACCTAATTTATTTTTCTTGCCTAACTGTTCTGGCTAGAACTTTCAGGGCTTTGTTGAAAAGAAGTGGCAAAATGGGCATCCTTGCCTTCTTCCTGATTTTAGAGGAAATGTTTTCAATCTCTTACCACTGAACATAATGTTAGCTATAGGTTTTCATATATGTCTTTTATTATTTTGAGATAGTTTCCTTCTGTTCTTACCTTGTTGTTTTTGTCATGAATGGGTGTGCACTTTGTCAAATGCTTTATTCACATCATTGATGTGAACATGTGGTTCTTTTCCTTTATTCTATTAGTGCAGTGTGTTGCATTGATTCCTTTTGTATATTGAACTCCTTGGTGAATTTTATAACTACATTTGCTGCAAACTGTATAGGAAACAAACCAATGAAATATTTTAAGTATCTTTCCTTCATCCTATTGTTTGAGAATAAACATCTGTAATTTGCCTTCCACATTCTGGATATTATGTAATGGCTTCACCATGTACCATTACTCAAAGCCAAAATCTGTTTCAACAACATAATATACCTGTACCTTACTGGTTATAACAGAAACATAAAAAAAAAAATAAGTTCTTTGCATTGTAGATAAGTACTCTATAAAATACTTTTTAAAGTCTCACAATACTTACAGGCTAGGTTCTATTTTACCCATTTTATAATTAAGGGAACTAAAGATAGATGTTAGGTTTATTTTGACACATAGCTAGTAAGTGATGGAAATTTGGAAGCATCAGTTCCTTTAACACATTTCAGCTTTTTCACCAGTATTATACATACTTATCTGTTTCAGTGTCCAGATATCTTTTGCTAACCTTTCTAATTAATACTAAAAACTTGTATGTAAAATCTCTCAGGCTTTCAACCTAAACATATAACCTGCAAAAAAAATCTGATTTATATTTTATCTTTCATTGATTGATTGATTGATTTTTTATTTTTTTAAAAGATTTTATTTTTAAGTAATCTCTACACCTAAGGTGGGGCTCAAACTCACAACCCCAAGATCAAGAGTTGCATGCTTTTCTGACTGAGCCAGCCAGGTGCCCCTATATTTCACCTTTTAAACCTTATCCATTTCATATTTATTTTAAAATCATGTTACAGAATAGTCAATCATTACTCAAGTATTCCGTATTTGCAAATTTGCCTACTTGCTAGGATTTATAACTCCCAAATCAATATTCATAGATCTCACTTGGTCATTTGAATTAATGCTCAAGGTGACAAAAAATTCAGTCACACTAAGGCTCACATTCTCAGCTGAGGTTGAACAGATGATACTCTGGCCTCTTATTTCAGCTCTCATACAGAGAGGAGCAGAGGATAAAAAAGGTAGGGAACAGTGCACTGTATTGCAAGAAGCTCACATTGTGGGGCCATTGGAGAGTGTTTGAATCTCAACTGTGGCATCTATTAGTGGGGTGGCCCCATGCAAGTCACTTTTCACTTCTGAACCCCCTTTGCTTCTTTGTAAACTAGAGAAAATAGAATCTCCAAAGGATGGGTTGCTTTTAGAATTTCAGATTATATATATGAGATATATACATATTTCCCTGAGAAGCAATGATTCAGTAGTAGCTAATTCAGTGTGGTGGGACTTTATGAAATATAGCTACCACAATAATCAAATGTATTAGTATGATCCCACTTGTATAAGGATATTTAAATTACATATTTTTAATAGATAAAAGGTCCAGTAGGCTGTACAGCCCTTTTGTGAGGTAGAATTATGCTTATATATTACTTGGGGAATACTTTTTGAAAATTAAATATCAAAACCCTTTCTCTCATTCAAATATCAGAGCTCTTTAACAAAGTAAATATGAACACAAACAATTTTACAAATGATTATGTATGAATTGATTTGGCCCATATAGTCCAAAGAATAAAACGCACAGAAAATACAAATAATGATTTCTTATTGCATGCATTTAAGAAACTTTGCCATCTCTGCTGTTTGTCCCAATCTTCCTTTGCACTGTAATTTGTAGAAGCGATGTTTCAGGATCTACAGTAAGGAAGACGTGTGTGAGCTTTCCCCAGTGCCTGGCAGCATCCTTATTCTTCATTTGTCCTCTCACATCCCATCACTCTTTGAACTTCCAAGCCCCAACACACACACACACACACACACACAGAGGCACGCACTCACCCGCCACAGAATCAGACTTTGTACATTCCAGGAAGAGGCTCCCTCCACCATCCATACACTTTGGGGTGAGGCCCTACCACCATCCAGAGACTTTGAGACTTGACCTCAGCCCCAGCAGGTGAAGAAGTACTGCTCTTAAGGCCCCACCTCCCAGAAGATGCGCGCCCTCTTTCCAAGTGCGGGGTCAGGCAAGTGAGGGGCAACTGTCTCAGTCCTGCTCCGAGCTCTCCAAGCAGCAGGTCCAGGAGGATCCTGACTCTAAGCGGGCTCTGACAAGACGCTGGGCTCTCCCCAGCTAGACCCGGGGTTCTGGAGCAAGGTTCTGGGGCCCGCCACGCCCAGAGGCTCTGCGACAGGTGACCCTCTATGGAGCAGGGTCCTTCACTCACGAGGGCCCGCGGAGGTCAGCAGGAGAGAGAGCATTGCGGGGCCGGCCGGCCTTGCCACGGTAATGGCTGTTAGCTGCGGAACGGCGGCCGCACGCGCGGGACCTGCGTTCTGGGCGGGTGGGGCTGGGGTCTGAGCCAGAGGCGGGGAGGTCGGGGAGGAGGGCGCAGCTGCTCCGCCCACCCCGCCCCCTCTGCGGACCCGCAGGAGCAGTCGCAGTCGCAGTCGCGGTCGCAGTCGCAGTCGCGGTCCCGGGCGCCCACCCACCGCCCGCTGCGCGCAGGAGGCACACGCCAACCTGTCCTACTGCCCACTTGGGCTTGGGCTTTATTTTCCAAAACGCGGACATTGGAAGCGCATTCAGGGATGTGAGGGTCGTAAAGTGCATTTTCTCCTCTGGAAATGGGCCATCTGCTGGTGAAGTGCTTGGCAATGTTAATAGTTCACGTCGTAGTTTTCTGGCACAATGGCTGAATCACTGTGGTGAAGGAAAACAGAAAATGGAGATTCACAATATGTTTAGTGGCAGACAGTTGCCTGTTTTAACCGTATCTACTGCTGGATTTCTAATTTTCTCAGGTCAAAACACACACATGAAAAGAAAAAACGCTAAAAATCCAAAAATGAATTCTATTATAGATAAGTTTGTTTCTTACAAAACTAAGGAGTCCAAATAAAACACTAAACAAATGTAAATATGTGTTTATTATTCTAGCATTGATTTATAATTTAAGTATGAGGCAAATAATTATGGCTCTGAAATGACTGAAAAATAATCAAAATGTTTATTCAGTTTTGTACACTTTTGTTTCTTAGGAAAAAATCTATGTTTAGGAGACTAAGTGGTCCTTGGCCATTTTTTAATCAGGTGCTTGTTTTTGTTGTTGAGTCTCAGTAGTTCCCTTATCAGATATATGCTTTCCAAATATTTTTGCCCATTTTTGGGGCTTGTCATTTACTCTGTTATTCTGGGTATATATCCAAAATAACTGAAATCAGGGTTCAGAAGAGAGATTTGTATGCTAATGTTCATTGCAGCATTATTCACAGTAACTAAAAGGTGGAAGCAACCCAAGTGTCCATGACAGATGAACAGATAAGCAAAATGTGGTATGTACATACAATGGAAATTTTCAGTTTTAAAAAGGAAGGAAATTCTGCAATATGCTATAACATGGATGAACCTTGAAGACATTATGCTAAGTAAAATAAGCCAGTGACAAAAGACAAATACTGTATGAATCCACTTACATGAGGTACCTGGAGTAGTCAAATTCCTAGAGACAGAAAGCAGAATTGTGTTGCCAGGGTTTGGAAGAGGGATAAATGGGGCCTTATTTAATGGATATAGAGTTCCAGTTTTGCAAAATGAAGAGTTCAGGTGATGCTTGGTGGTGATGTTTGCACAACAATGTGAATATACTCTATAGCAATGAACTATACACATTAACATGGTTAAGTTGGTATATTTTTATGTTAGGTGTATTTTACTACAATAAAAAATAAATTTTGGAAACAATCCTGAAATTAGGCAAGTAATCAACCTGTATATTAAACCATGATTTCATGGTTTTCATGGACAGTTCTTTCCAAGCTAACTCTATTGCCTTTCAATGTGTGAACTCCATATTAACTGGGAAAAAAATTTCATTTATTTAAAACAGAATGACCTAATTTCAATTTCATAAGGACTATTTTTTACAAGATATTCTTAAATTTTCCTTCCATGAAACTTGTGCTGATATGCTTAAAATAAATACCTATAGAAAAATTCAAATATTGATTGCTCTTCCTATTTGTAAACAGAAACACAAAAAGTTTTTTTAGAAAGTTTAATTCTCATACTTCTTTCTAAATATTTGTTTCAGTAGCAAATAACATAATATTTAATCCTAAAATGTCCATGTCAGTTTATTTTACTCAAGTATTTACTTCTTGGGTCGCCTGGGTGGCTCAGTCAGTTAAGCATCTGACTCTTGATTTCAGCTCAGGTCATGATCTCAGGGTCATGAGATAGAGCCCCATGTCAGGCTCCATGCTGAGCCTGGAGCCTGCTTAAGATTCTCTCTCTCCTCTCTCTCTGCCTCTCCCTGCCACTAGTGCTCTCTCTCTCTCTCTTAAAAAGAAAAATCATCTATATATCCAAAGAGGTCAGAGACTGAAGGAAACCAGATATGCATAAAAGATGTCATAGCTAGCAATTATAAATTCATTATTAGCATGATATACAAAGTTCTCTGGGAATATAGCTAATTTGTTTTCTCTGCATACATCAAATGTAGGTACAGAAAGGATGTCACATTTGAGACTTAAACCATAATTGGATGAGTAAATGATTTGTATAAAGTCAGTAAATTTTCTCCAAAGAGTAATATTAACTCATCCAAAATCTTTAAGTGTGAATGAATGATATTTTATCTCAAAAAAGTAACTTATCATAGTCCTAGGGATGGTGAGTTAGGAATAATGAGGACTGGAGACAGTAAATCCCCTAGAAGAATTTTGCATAGTTTAGGCCAGAAATGTCAATATCCTCATGGCTAAATCATGAGGAGGGAAAATAGAAATATGAGAGGTATTTCAGAAAAGTAATTACAAACAGAATTTCTATCAACCCACCAAAAATCCTCTTCACAAATGTAGAAAGGAACAAAGCAGTTTTATTTTTTTTATTTTTATTTTTATTTTTTTTAAAGATTCCATTTATTTATTTGACAGAGAGAGACACAGCGAGAGAGGGAACACAAGCAGGGGGAGTGGGAGAGGGAGAAGCAGGCCTCCTGCCGAGCAGGAAGCCCGATGTGGGTCTCGATCCCAGGACCCTGGGATCATGACCTGAGCCAAAGGCAGACGCCTAACGACTGAGCCACCCAGGCGCCCCAAAGCAGTTTTATTATTGAATAAGGGCTAAACCTAACTGAGTTGTGCTAAGGAGATTGCAAAGACAGAAAGAAATCTCACCCTTTTATGTAACCAGGCAGATACAGTCCATATCATACATTTAACTTTCTTTATCCAAAGTACAAAAAAACTTCCAGTTTCTTTAGGATAACCAAGAAGTTACAGCTTGGAACCAGACCCCCAGGTTAAACTCCCAAGGAGCCAGGGAGATAGGAAGCTGTCTTCCTTAATGTTTACGTATGAAATAGATGCCTGTCTACAAAGTCCTTAAGGAAAATATTCCTGGAATGTGAAGTTGACAAATCTTATTTAATTTTCAAAAAGAATTACATACATCCCAAAGAGACAGAGAATGGATTAACAATTACATTTCCTCCATTTAGTACGCTGAATGGAGCACTGGGTGTTATGCACAAACAATGAATCATGGAACACTACATCAAAAACTAATGATGTAATGTATGGCAATTACCATAACATAATGAAAAAAAAAACAATTACATTTTCTAAAGGAAATAAGCTAAAAAAAGGGAGTGTGTGTGTTAGTTTCTTTCAAGTCTGGTGCCAGGGAAAATTAATGTCTTATTTCGTAGATTTGTATTTACCCTTACAACATATAGGGAACAAAACAGGTGTGTTGACTGATTTGATATGAAGCTGATGAATTGTTAAGGCAACTAAGCAACTCAGATGATAGTATCACCAATTTTAGGAGAGACAAATTTGTGCAGGAGTTGGGAGATAATCAATTGGGTTGAAGACTTGTTGAATTTGAGGTCTTTGTGGACGAGCAATAGGTTGTTGGAGATAAATTTTGATCCTTACAATTTGAATTAAACACTTAAAAAGGCAATGTGAAGGAAAGAGAGTGAATTAGACAACTTAAGAAAAATATATAGAAAGAAAAGTGGCTGTCCAAAAGGAATTTGTAGATCATACAGATGATTTCAGTGATTAAGGGAATAGCAATCAAGAGAGAAAATGAAACTGATAAAGATTAAAAATTAGGGCAGGTTAGGAATTAGAATGTTGATGTTGTGATTTTGTCAAATGCTTTTCTTGCATCTGTTGAGTTGATCTTTTAAAAATCCAGTCTAATATGGTGAATTATTGGTTGAATATTAAGGTAAACCAACTTTGTATTCCCTGGATAAATCACATTTGATCATGATGTATTATCCCTTTTTATATAACATTGGATTCAGTTCGTTAAATTTTGTTAAAATTTCCATCCACTTTCATGAGGGATACAAATTGATAGTATCTTTCTTATGTTGTTATTTATTTGTCTCTCTGGTCCCTGGAGAGGGGAGTTCATATCCACCACTATCTGGGAAGCCTTTCCAGAAGAGTGAACATTCTCCCCTCATGTGTCCCAGGCATCCCTCAGATCCCTGCCTTCACCCTGTGTGTGTCCTGGCCATCTGCCCTCCTGATAGTGCAGTGCACCTGTGTTCTATCCCAGGCAGGCACGCTGAGTTTTAAAACTCCCACTTTAGGGGCCTGGTGTGGCACAAGGCCATGTTGGTCTTCTGGGGGAAGGTCTCCCTGATTTGGGACTGACACAGGTTTGCCCCACAAGAGCAGTTGCACCAAAGCACTCTGGGGTTTGGAGAAAAGTGCAGCAAAGAGCCAGTGTGCAGGTTAGACATCCTCAACAGGTGTCTCTGCACCTATGCTGAAGGGCAGGGGAGGGTAATGGGTCCCACCAGCTCTTTTGTTCCTGGAGAGGAAATGCACCTCTCCCAGATGCACTCCAACAAGGGGGAACCATCTCTCCCTTCGTGTCACAGAGGATCCTCAGAGGGCACCATTTGTTCCCTCCTTCTCCACAGGAGCACTGCAACACAGTCAGGGCTCCTTCCATGGACCTCTAAAACTCCAGTCTGTGAGCCCTGCTAATTTAAAAAACTCATGAATATCAACCCCCTTCTTCTTTCCAGTCATGGCTTTGGGGAAGTGTTTTTCTTTTTCTTTTTTTTTTTTATGTTTTTAATGTATTCTAAAATTTTTTTGTTATGTTAATCACCATACATTACATCATTAGTTTTTGATGTAGTGTTCTATGATTCATAGTTTGTGCATAACACCCAGTGCTCCATGCAGAACATACCCTCCTTAATACCCATCACCAGGATAACCCATCCCCCCACCCCCCGCCCCTCTAGAACACTCTAGTTTGTTTTTCAGAGTCCATTGTCTCTCATGGTTCATCTCTCCCTCCGATTTCCCCCCCTTCTTTCTTCCCCTCCTGCTATCTTCTTATTTTTCTTTTCTTAATATATATTGCATTATTTGTTTCAGAAGTACAGGTCTGTGATTCAACAGTTTTGCACAATTCATAGCACTCATCATAGCACATACCCTCCCCAGTGTCTATCACCCAACCACCCCAACCTTCCCAACACACCCCCCATTCCAGCAACCCTGTTTGTTTCCTGAGATCAAGAATTCCTCATATCATTGAGGTCATATGATACATGTCTTTCTCTGATTGACTTATTTGGCTCAGCATAACATCCTCCAGTTCCATCCACGTTGTTGCAAATGACAAGATCTCATTCCTTTTGATGGCTGCATAATATTCCATTGTATATATATACCACTTCTTCTTTATCCATTCATCTGTCGATGGACATCTTGGCTCTTTCCACAGTTTGGCTATTGTGGACATTGCTGCTATAAACATCGGGGTGCACCTACCCCTTCGGATCACTACATTTGTATCTTTGGGGTAAATACCCAGCAGTGCAATTACTGGATCATATGGTAACTCTATTTTCAACTTTTTGAGGAACCTCCATACTGTTTTCCAGAGTGATTGCACCAGCTTGCATTCCCACCAACAGTGCAGGAGAGTTTCCCTTTCTCCGCATCCCCGCCAACATCTGTTGTTTCCTGACTTGTTAATTTTAGCCATTCTGACTGGTGTGAGGTGGTATCTCATTGAGGTTTTGATTTGGATTTCCCTGATGCCGAGTGATGTTGAGCACTTTTTCATGTGTCTGTTGGCCATTTGGACGTCTTCTTTGGAAAAATGTCTGTTCATGTCTTCTGCCGATTTCT
>NW_028023363.1:0-647 GCF_054177405.1 Leptonychotes weddellii
GTATGTAAATCAGCTTGGACGCAGACCCTTCTCCAGTTGAGTCCGGATGAGGCCTGAGTCCTGGCCAGCACCTTGACAGGACCTGAGGCAGGTGACCTAGGTGAAGCATGCCCAGACCCTTGACCTGCAAAACTCTAAGTCATGGATATGTTTTGTTCTAAGCTGCGTGATTTTGTGATTGTTTGTTATGCAGCAATAGATAACTAATACAATACCATATCTTTATCTTGGCTTCATTTAAAATCAATTATATTTTTATAGAGATAACTCACAAAATGTAGTGTTCTTCAAAGCCTGGTAGAGATTTTACCCAAAATTGTATCAAATTATACCATATGGTAATGTTTATTCTGACTACTCTGAATTAAAAAATCTTAAAGGTTTAATATCATCAGCCAATATTAGATGATCAACCTTGAGCTTTATAGATACCACATTTTCCCAGAGAAAAGTTCTTGGGACTGATGGATTGGTTTGTAGAATTACTGTATTGGAGTCAGGTAAAGAGCAGGCTGCTTCAGATAGCTAATGGAGAGCCTAGTCCCAGACTAGGCTTTCATTCTACCAGAAGGAGATTTTCATGTTGCCTGTATTTCCCTCGGAATGATGTTTCTATTCAGTTATCTTGGTATATATTGACAACATAC
>NW_028023364.1:0-647 GCF_054177405.1 Leptonychotes weddellii
CCAGGCACCCCTAAGATTTATTTTTTAAAGCTCAAGAAACACTAAGAATTAAGCAACTTTCTAAGCCATTTATCAACAAGGGATAATCACTAATACAGTAAGAGAACAAGAAATTTTTATACTGATTTTTTAAGGCCTTGCACTCCTTTCAATTTAAAGTAAAATACCAAGTAGGTTTCTATAGATTAACATGGATTAAAACTTTTAGGTAAAATTGTGAATATAAAATACCTTCTTCATCTTCCCACTCTAGATCTAGGGATGTGCTGTCATCATTTCCACTTGTTGATTTAGTTTTGGTCATTAAATCACAACTGCTTTCTGTATTTGGTGTCAAAACTGTCGCATCTGATGAGAGTCCTAGAATATACACCAAATATAATGTGATCATTTGTACTCTTTTACCACAACCATTTATTTTGTAATATTATCTTTCTCCAAATATTATTATTCCTTTCAACATCATACGAAACAATTATTGAAATCAACACATTGGTAAGTTTTTGTTAGGAACAACATACGGCTTTTTTCCTTTTCCTTTCCTTTTTTTTTTTTGCCATGCAGCATGATAAACATGTAAATTTAAATGAATTATAAACTTTTCCAATACAATGAACTCTAGGTAATACTCAATTACAAAGAGGGAC
>NW_028023365.1:0-647 GCF_054177405.1 Leptonychotes weddellii
GAGTAATACCATTGGCAAGATTCCTAAAAGGGTTTAAGGAAAGGGCTACATACACTTCCATGGTAGAAGCCACATACAGATGAGACTAAATTTCCATTTTTTATTAGTTAGTCCTATGCTTCTTCCTAAAGCATCAGCTAACATAAACAATTACAAGGCTAGACAACAAGAACATTAACTAAATAGTGATGAGTATTACCTGTGAGAATAACATTAAACTTCATGCTTATTTAAAATCTCAGAAATTATAATTTATCTTTGGAAAAAAAATTCTTACTTGTTGTTTTGGCTCCAATCACAACCAAATACCGCAGCTGGATGTTTGTATTTGTGTAGCACTTTACCATCAATTGTTCGAACGATACTGAAATTAAGTATAATATGTTAACAGAAAAAACATTCTAAATACATTGTTCACAAAAACAAAGCCAGAATTGTATAATTCAAAAATAAGTTTTTTAGGATAGAGACCTTGTCTTCAAAGCACAGAGAACATTTAAAAGTACTGAGTAAATGATATTATCAATTATGAGTGAGTATATTTACATAAGACAGTATTAATTATGGCAATCCACTTAAATTAATTTGAAGGTGATAAATTTTGATTTAGAAACTACTCCTTATAAAATATTTTTAGGAAAAACATA
>NW_028023366.1:0-647 GCF_054177405.1 Leptonychotes weddellii
TATTATTTTATCTTCCAGAATTAATCTGTCTCATGATCTAATGAATACATTTACTGAATTTATTAATGTATAAATCCTTTTTTAGCATTTATATGATTTCCTTGAATGTCCTAACTTCCAGAGTTGTCTTTCTCTGTCCAAGTTCTTCAGCTATGTACATCTGATTTTGCCATTTCTAAGAGGTTTCTATCAGTTTAATCCTCTACTAAAAGCAAGTATAAAAGTTGGACAAAACACATACAGCAATCATTTGAAGGCATTGGAAAGTAACCAACATTGGCAGTGCTTTAAGAACTATGAGCCCTGAGAAATAAAAGCACTCCAAAAGAACCCCACATTCATGCCAGTATTTTCCTTTCGGGTATTTGCAACTGATGGTCGTAGAATAGATTGAGAGCAGAAAGCTGAAGTTTCACTGGGCCGAGAAAACATGCTGTATTTCATAGTAGAGCAGCTGAGATTTGAGAGAAGAAAAATACTACAGTACGTGAGGTTAAAAAAAATGCACTAGATGGGCTTAAACACAAGCTAGCTATTAGAAGAAAAACTTCAATCTTCAAGTTCATTAAAGTTTTTCTTCTAATAGCTAGCTTGTGTTTAAGCCCATCTAGTGCATTTTTTTTAACCTCACGTACTGTAGTATTTTT
>NW_028023367.1:0-647 GCF_054177405.1 Leptonychotes weddellii
CTAATAACAGAGTTCAGTGCTTGTGTGCTGACTATGTGCTAGGTACTACGCTAAGTAATTTCCATAAGAATCTTATTTAATTTGCAAAAGTAACCCTGAGGAGTAGATACTGTTGGTATCATTCCCATTTTGTAGAGGAAACTGAGGAATAGACAGGGCCAGTGGCATACCCAGGGTCCCACAGCCAGGGAGAGACAGGGCCAGGATTCAAATTCAACTCTGCCAGATGCCAGAGTACTTGTAGGGAGACCTGATGCCGTAGAAGGCCGTGACCTTGCTCTCCTACAGCTGGACTCTCTGATTAACAAACTTGGAGTCCCCAGCCCCATATGCTCACCCTCATTGGCTCAGGAGGTCTGTGACAGGCCTTCTGGAACCCTCTTCCCTCCTCCCTTGCACAAGGACCATAGCAGGGAACAAAGCAGGAGACACAAAGTCATATACTCCCACAATGGCCTTCTTGGATCTCACCATCTTGGCTGCCAGCAAGATCCAGACCCTCAAATGACATATCAGATAAAGGGCTAGTATCCAAAATCTATAAAGAACTTATCAAACTCAACGCCCAAAGAACAAAGAATCCAATCAAGAAATGGGCAGAAGACATGAACAGACATTTTTCCAAGGAAGACATCCAAATGGCCAAC
>NW_028023368.1:0-647 GCF_054177405.1 Leptonychotes weddellii
GAGCCTCAGTTGCCCTGGGTATGAAATCAGAAGCGTCGCCTAGACAAATGGTTTTCGAACTTTTCATTTTTAACCAGTAGAAATACAGTTCTCAAATGAAATCTTCAGGAAAACTCCATAGCAATACAGCCCAGAGCAAAGAAGCCAGCTGCTAGGTGTTGTTGGGCAATTGAGTGGGGATGGAGACTGGGGGGGGAGGGGGACAGTGGGGACAGCAGGTCTCGTGCCACCTCAAACCATTCTGACAAGGGGTCTGTGTCTCTGAGGGTCCCAGGCCCGTTCCATCTCCCACACGCACCTGATGTCTTTCTGTGTCCCTTTTCGTTTGCTGTCTAAACCAGACTCCCCCAGGGTCACACAGTCCCCTTCTGAGTCCAAACTGTGCCCTGCCTGCCCTAACCAGCTTCAAAAGGACGGCAGATGGCTCCACACTGATCCCTCAGCCCCCTGAGAACAGCGTCGGGAAGATAATTGGACCCATTATAATTATACGGTAACTGCATGTAGTATTAAATTCCTCCCCCCCCATTTCATCTATCGAGGAATAGGAAAACAATATAAGCAATTTCCTTGTAATAAAAGAAAGAAGAAAAGAAAAAAAGATCAACTCCAGAGGAGAACATTCCAGAAGGTCTCCAAACACAGCC
>NW_028023369.1:0-647 GCF_054177405.1 Leptonychotes weddellii
GGTTAGTGGCTTTAAGAGTTGCACATGGAATAACCCTAAGTTCACTTGAAATGGTCTTTGTGACCTTACCAGGTATTCAGAGATCATATTCTCTCCATGACCTGAGAAATCAGCTCAGAGTAGTTTGCTTAGATTTTAAACATTAGTGTAGAGACACAGTGCTGCTAATCTGTGATTCAATTCTTCCTACATTTTTTGAGCTGCTTTTTTTACATGGTGCTGATTGCTAGAGATTTAGAAGTACAGTGGGGAAGAAGTATATCTTATTAAAAAGTAGCCCCTGAAAATGGGGAGAGCTAGTTTTTTAATTGTGCCTTGATTTTACTGGGAGAGAAAAATGAAGGTACTGTTTTGAGAGAAAGTAAGGCTTTTAAGAAGACAAGGCTCCTTTGTACCCAAATGGTTCAATCCAAGGCTTACTTCATGTAAATTGGAATATTTACATGAATTTATGACCCTCAGTGACTATTACAGAAACAACATCCTTAAAGCAGACATACACATCTCTCCACATTATTAGAAAATTCTGTCTTATTAGATAAATAATTAGGTCTTTTGTTGTGCCAATTTGGATAAAGGGAAGGACTGCAGAGTCTGAACCCTTATAAAAAGGAGTTCACAGCTAGCGCCTGAAGAGAGAAATAAAT
>NW_028023370.1:0-647 GCF_054177405.1 Leptonychotes weddellii
AGTGCAGTGTGAAGCATTTTACTTTTGGAGAAAAGACATGCAACTGTGATAATTTTTTAAGGAAGAAAGTCAAATATAAGTAAAATAGATCCCCCTAAAATGTCATGTGCAATAAAGTAGATTTGACTATCTGATACCAAAGTCTACGTGACACTCAAAGTAAACACTTTTTCACTCTTTTTTTTTATTATTAGATCACGATGCAATATTTGAGTGCATTTATCTTCATCTGACAGCACCAGCAGACCTTCGATCACTGCCTATTTTACTGTGGAAACTAATGGTGGTTTAGCTGCCTCCTGAACACCAATCTGTGCAGGCCAAAGATAATGTTGTTACTTCTGCTTCTGCCATTGTTGTTATTACTATTCTGGCAAGTTCTCACGTCATGCTTTGTCAGGTTCTTCCAATTAACTTCCTTCGACTCCTGTTTCGCATTATTGAAATGGGGATATTTCCAACTATGTGGGGTTACTTTAGAAATTCAACGAGATGGATCCAAACAAAAGCACGGATCACACTGCTTGGAAATAGGAGACACATTTTCTAATGTGCCAAAACAAAGGGTCATGTGAATACCATCTCCATCAACGAATACTCTCGTAAAATAAGGTATGTATAACACCTCCTCTATTTTGAATCATCAA
>NW_028023371.1:0-647 GCF_054177405.1 Leptonychotes weddellii
TTTTAGAAATATTTCACTTCTAATGAGAAAACGTAAAATTCTTTTTAAAACTCACACAGATTTAAACTTTGTACATAATTTTCATCCATTTTAACTATGGCGTACCACAATTAATGTTCAGCTGAATTTTTAACAGGGCTTTCAGTGAAGAGAGTTTTGCTGTGTAATACCCCAATACCCTCTGTATTTTTCTCCTCTTACAAATTTTGTTCACATTTACTGAAACCTCCTCTTTTTTGATCATGTGGAAAATAACCAAAAGATCGTACTTGATATTCCAGTTAGAAGCATATCATTTTTCCTTTCCTTTGACTGGAATGGTATAATTGGGAAATAACTTCTGGGCTTCATGTAGCTTAAACATTGGCAAGAAATTGTCCTATTTACATAGCAGATATCAAAAAAACAGTCCTCTGTAATGAAGGCAGGTTCTGTAAGTATTATGTCACTATGGATTTAGATGGAATAAAAGGACATGATTAATTTAAACAGGTTCCAAATAAACAGTTGACAAGATTTTTTATTTGTGTTTTGTTTTTCACTTTGCCTCATAATGGTGAACACAAACACCTAGTAAGAAAAACATTTTCCGGGGGCGGAGCAAGATGGCGGAGGAGTAGGAGACCTGGATTTCATCTCCTCTCAGG
>NW_028023372.1:0-647 GCF_054177405.1 Leptonychotes weddellii
TTCTGGAAGAAGAAGCCCAGGCTCAGAGAAACAAAATAGTGTGCCTAGAATCACAGAGTTAATGAATGACTTTGCAAGATTTCCTTTGCTGCAACTTAGAGTGATTGTATTAAGCAGACTAGACATGTCCCATCCTTCTTATCTCTGGAGACTGGGTCCTCATAGTCATATATATAGAATATTTCCATTACCCCCTAAAATTCCCTTGTGCCTGTTTGTAGTAAGTGCTCCCCTCCATAATATGATATATATATCATTATATATGCCTCCTATATATATGATATATATATATGTCATTATATATGTCTTCTTCATGTGTATATGTATATAGTTATATATATATATTTGTCATTAAGAACAAATTTCTCTTACATAGGATTTTATACAAATGGAACTATACAAAAAGCATTATTTGCATCTCGCTTCTTTTGCTCAGTGTAATCTGTGCGATTCATTGATATTGTGTGCATCAACTGTTCGTTTTTGTCGCTGAGTGGTTTTCCTTTGTTGGGATACATCACAATTTGTTTATCCATTCATTTGTTGGGGACTGGTGACGGTTGTTTCCATGTTGGGGGGATAATGACTAGAGTTGCTATGAATATTCATGTGCAAGTCTTTGTGAGAAAATGTGTTTTTATTTCTCT
>NW_028023373.1:0-10870 GCF_054177405.1 Leptonychotes weddellii
TTGGCTAGTCTCATCTGTTTATTTTCCAAGACCTTTAGAATTGTTGAACCAAGGTTTAAAAAAACTGAGACATAGATTCAAATTGCATTAAACCAATAAATCATTTATACTCAATGCTAGTGGTATCTAATTTATAATAGTTGACATTTTTAGCCATAAACTATTTGTTTCAATTTATTTGTCTTCTTTTATGTTTTTAGTAATAATTTTTACTAATAATTTTAAGAGTATTTTTAATATAGCTCTCACACATTTCTTATTCTTTTGCTGTCATATTTTTTTGCAATACAATTTATATGTGGTTATCACTTCATTAGTAACTGAACCAATTTTTATTGAGCACACACCAAGTGTCAGGCATTGTATATAATAGGTGTTGATGAACAAGACAAATGTTTTTAAAAGGGAGTTCAAATGTGCTTTGGCATATATAACAGGAGTATTTACCTAGTCTCAAGACATTTCTTAATGAAATGATACAAAACTAAGTGATCTCAAACAGGACCCCTAGATGGCATTTGGAATCTGTGTGGGTAATTTTGTTGTCACAATGAATGGGGTACTTCTGAGATTTTGTGCATGGTGGCTGTCACTGACATTTTGGATTCAAGAAAGCCTAGTCACTAAGTAAAAGGATGACAAAATCAGATTGGAGGCAGTGAGAGGAATATAGGTGGAAATGTTCAGGAATTTCTGGAATGAACACATGGATATTTAATATTAAAACACAGGACAAAGCTATACCAGTAGATTCCTGTGGAGTATGAAAGTGTCAATGTTAAATTTTAATGTGTTTAATACTTCAAGTTTTAATTTAAATTCTAGGTAGTTAACATACAGTGTAATATTAGTTTCAGGAGTAGAATTTAGTGGTTCATCACTTATATATAACACCCAGTACTCATCACAATAAGTGCCCTCCTTTATACCCAACATCCATTAAGCCAATCCCCCCACCGACCTCCCCTCCAGCAACCCTCAGTTCTCTATAGTTAAGAGTCTCTTTTATGGTTTGCCTCCCTCTCTTTTTTGTTCTTTCCCCTATGTCCATCTGTTTTGTTTCTTAAATTCCATATATGAGTGAAATCATGGTATTTGTCTTTCTCTGTCTAACTTATCTCACTTAGCATAATACTCTCTAGCTCCATCCACGTTGTTGCAAATGGCAAAATTTTATTCTTTTTAATGGCTGAATAACATTTCATTGTATCTATATACCATATCTTCTTTACCCATTCATCAATCGATGGACATTTGGGCTCTTTCCATAATATGGCTATTTTTGATAATGCTGCTATAAACATCAGGGTGCATGTGTCCCTTTGAATCAGTACTTTTGAATCCTTTGGGTAAATATCTAGTAATGCAATTGCTGGGTTATAGGGTAGTTCTATTTTTAGCTTTTTGAGGGACCTGTATATTGTTTTCCAGAGTGGATGCACCAGTTTGCATTCCCACAAACAGTGTAAGAGAGTTCCCTTTTCTCCTCATGCTCACCAACAACTGTTGGTTCCTGTCTTGTTAATTTTAGCCATTCTGACAGGTGTGAAGTGGTATTTCATTGTAGTTTTGAGTTGTATTTCCCTGATGATGAGTGACATTGAACATCTTTTCGTGTGTCTGTTGGCCATCTGTATTCTTGGCTGCATATTTTTCCCATTCAGCATGTTGAATATAACATGCCACTTTCTTCTGGCCTGCCAAGTTTCTGTGGAGAGATCTGCCACTAACTTTATTGTCTTACCTTGTAAGTTAGGGATTTCTTTTTCCATGCTGCTTTAGGATTTTTTCCTTATCTCTGTATTTTGCAAATTTTACCATGATATATCTTGGTGCTGACCTGCTTTTGTTGATTTTGATGGAAGTTCTCTGTGCTTCCTGGATTGGATATCTGTTTCTTTCCCCAGATTAAGGAAGTTTTCAGCTATAATTTGCTCAAATAAACCTCTTGCCCCCTTTTTCCCCCCTCTCTTCTTCTTTTGGGACTCCTATGATATGAATGTTATTACGCTTTATGGAGCCACTGAGTTCCCTAAACATTCATGATCCAGTATTTTTCTTTCCCTCTTCATCTTCATTATTTGCTATAATTTTATCTTCTTTTCACTGATTCATTCCTCTGCTTCTTCCATCCTTGTGGTCATTACATCCAGTTGATTTCACATCTCAGTTATAGCATTTTTTTTATTTCATCCTGACTAATTTTTAGGTCTTTTATCTCTGTAGTAAGGGACTCCTTGGTGTCTTCTATGTTTTCTCAAGCCCAGCTAGTATCCTTATGGTTATTGTTTTAAATTCTGGATCAGGCATATTACTTGTATCTATTTAGATTAGATCCCTGGCTGTGATTTTTCTTGTACTTTGTTTTGGGATGAATTCCTCCATCTTGGCATTTTGTCTAGGTCTCTGTCTTCTTCTGTGTGTTAGGAAAGCCTATTATGTTTCCTGCTTTTGAGAGTAATGGCTTTATGAAGAAGTCAGGACCTGGTGCTTCAGGAAGTGTTTCTGGTATATGCTGCTGCTGTGTTTTAGCTGCTCTTTCCCTCAGGTCAGTCCTCTGCAGAGTTTCTCCTTGCCTGCAGTGGGGACTGTTTGGACCTCGTCCAGTGGGCAGTGAGTTTTAACTGGTGTGCTCTGGTCTGCATATTAAAACATTTCCACTAGAGCTGAAGCTTTGCAGCACTCTATGGTCGGTAGACTTGGTGTGTGCAGGGGGTTTGTGCTTATCTTATGGGGGAGGGGCTCACTGCTCTGGTTCTTAGGCACATTTGCCCTAGTAAAGAAACACCTGCAGAGTTCAGGGGAGCAGGGCTTGGTGTGCGCAGCTCAGGCCTTCACTGTGGGTGCTGTTCTGTTCACTGAAGTCAGACCATGCTGATGGGCAGGGGAGAAAAATGGCATCAGCCCTCTCCCTCATCCTGAGAGGGGAGATGCCCATGCTTCTGTCTAAGAATCTTTCACAGAAGAGTTGACAATCTTCCCTCATGTGTCCCAGGTGTCCCTCAGATCCCTGCCTTCACCCCATCTGTGTCTGGGCCATCTGTCCACCTGGCAGCACAGGGCACTTTTGTTTTTTTCAGCCAGGCTGGCTTAGTTTCAAAACATCAAATTTTAGGGACCCATTGTTGCAGGAATCCATGCTGATCCTCTGGGGAGGGTCTATCCACGCTGGGGTTGGTGCCATTTTGTCCCAGAAGGGCAGTCACACACATGCACAGGAGCTTGGAGTTTAGGATAAAGCACAGCAAGAAGCCAGTGCCAAAGTTAAGTGCCCTCAGCAGGTGTCTCTGTCCCTAGGCTAAGGATCGGGACAGTGCAATGGTGCCTGCTGACACTTTTGTCCCCTGAGAGGCAATACCTCTTCTCCCAGATGCACTCCAAGAAGGGGAAAACATCTCTCCCAGTGTGTCCCAGGGGATCCTTAGATTGCACTGTTTGCTCCCAGGCCTCTGCCCTCCTTCTCCACGGAAGCAGGAAGCACCGCTGCACCTCTCAGGCTCCACATTGTCCATGGCATGGACTTCTGAAACTTCAGCTCCACTGGTTGTAAAAACTCCCAAAAATCAGCCCTCTCATTTTCCCAGTCAATGGTTCTGGGGAACACTTCTGGGGAAGTGTTTTTCTTGTGCGATTCCCTATGCAGTGTGTGTGTTCTCTCTCTCTTTCTACCCCCCACCCCTTAATCAGGGCTCCCTCCCTTCTGCAGTGCCTGTGATTCTTTTCTCTCCCAAATTATATCTTGGCACCTCCTACCTTTCACGATGTGGCCTCTTTTCTCCTGCTAGTTGTGCAGTTTATTTGTTCAATCCTGAGATGGATTTCTTGGGTGTTCAGAATGATTTGACATTTATCTAGATGTGTTAGAAGGATGAGGCAAGCATAGGGTCTCCCTACTACTCCACCATCTTAACTGCTCCTTTAATTTTATTTTAAACTCCAATATAGTTAACATACAGTGTTATATTAGTTTCAGGTATAAAATATAGTGACTCAACAATTCCATACATCACCCTGTACTCATCACAAGTACACTCCTTAATCCCCATCACCTGTTTCTCCCATCCGCCCCCACCTCCCTGTTAACCATTAGTTTGTTCTCTATAGTTAAGAGTCTGTTTCTTGGTTTCTCTCTCACGCTCTCTCCCTTTTTTTCCTTTGCTCATTTTTTTGTTATTTCTTAAAGTTCACATATGAGTAAAATCACATGGTATTTGTCTTTCTTTGACTGACTTATTTCACTTAGCGTAATACTCTCTAGCTCCATCCATGTTACTGAAAATAGCAAGATTTCTTTCTTTTTTATGGCTGAGTAATAGTCCATTGTATCTTTATTCATCCATCTCTTAATAGACACTTTGGCTACTTTGGCTACTTCCATAATTTGGCTATTGTAAATAATGCTGCATATATCCCTTTATATTAGTGTTTTTGTTTTTGGGGGGTAAATACCTAGAAGTGCAAAAGTGTAGGGTAGTTCTATTTTAACTTTTGGAGGAACCTCCATACTGTTTTCCAGAGTGCCTGTTCCAATTTGCATTCCCACCAACAATGCAAGAGGCTTCCTTTTTCTCCACATTCCTGCCAACACTTGTTCTTTCTCTTGTTTTTGATTTTGACCATTCTGTCCGGTGTGAGATAATATCTCCTTGTAGTTTTGAATTGCCTTTCTCTGATGATGAGTGATGTTAAGCATCTTTTCATGTGTCTGTTGGCCATCCACATGTGTTCTTTAGAGAAATGTCTGTTCATACCTTCTGCTCTTTTATAATTGGATTATTTGTCTTTTGGTGTTGAGTTGTATAAGTTCTTTATGTATTTTGCATACTAACCCTTTATCATATACATCATTTGCAAATATTGTAGGTGTTATTTTTAACCACTGGGGGAAATATGGATTGATAAACTGTGCTGAGATAATCTAACACTGTGGAAAAAATAAAATTTGATTTTTACCTTAGAACCAAGTTAATCCAGTTGAATTCTGGAAATTCAATTAGAAATTCAAATTTAAAAAAATCACACAAGGACAAGAATGTAGACATGTATAACAAAGTATTTTTAATTTTTGAGGTAGAGAAGTTATTTTAAAGCATATTATCAAATAAAAAAGCTCAAGGGTAATTATTGATAGTTTTCATGATTTAAAACTGTAAATGCATATATGTGAAAAATATATCACATCTGAACTGGATATCAGGTGATATATAATTGTTGTTAATTTTATTAAGTTGACATATATAGTTATGTGGATAATTCAGTATTCTTACAGATACATATGGAAATATTTAGGAGTGATATAGCATAATTTCTATAATTTGCTTTCCAGTGGTTCAGGAAAATGTGTAGAGAACACCAAACACATAGGAAAAATTATTCACAATTAGTGAAAACAGGTAAAGACTATACAAGTATTCATTGTATAAGTTCAATGCTTCTGGATGTTTGAAAATATTAACAACAGAGTTTGGGGAACATACACTGTAAACAAAATTAGAAGGAAAATTCACATTGAAAAAAATTATTTGTAACTAACTGTGCCAGGGAACTTAGAGAAATCTTGCCTTAGCATGAATAATTTTTTGGCCATTTGCCATATGTAAAATATGCCTTCACTTAATCCAGGAAAAGTACCTTAGAAAACTGACATTAGAGAATCATTGTGTCACAAATAGCATATTTAAGTTATTACAAACAGAAAGAACAAAATTGTGAGATAAAAATAATTATGGTTTGCTCTGTAGCATGAAAATGTTTTCATTTATGAGACATTGTAATGTTTCTATTAGAGTACAAAGGAAGTGTAACTCTGTACCTGCTATGAGAAAGAAAAAAGTCATAATTGGATGCCATCCTTGACAGTCATCCCACACATTAAGGAGAGAGGCGGGTCCTTCACCCAGGGAAAAAGCAATGACTAGATTGTGTCCACGAAGGTTTACAATGGACCAGTTGCATTTGGTCCTCATTTCCTAAAACAGAAGTAGTGTCCAATTTTGCAAGAATCTAGGAAATAGATTAAAGAAATACACCTTGCCAATAGCTAGCTGTAAATCCAATGCAGATTGCACCCAATCATTAACACTATTTGTCCAGAAAAGTAAAGAGGACTTAAAAAAAAAAACAGACTACTCTGACTAATGTCACCCTCTTGAATTCTTCTATTACCGGGAATCAATGCATAAATTAAGGGAAGGCAACCTCCTCTAATTTTTGGTTGAGAATTTCTTAAAATACACACAAGACATAGAAAAGGTTAACATTTTTTAATACATAAAGGACTCTTACAAACCAATAAGGTAAATATTTTTGAAGAATAGAAACATAAGGAAAAGTCATAATCATGAAATTCACAAAAATAAGAAATTTAAGTGCAAACAGACAAATGAAAACAAGTTTAATCTTACTATTAATCAAAGGAAAGCAAATTATAGCAACCAAAGAAAGTCGTTTTTATCTATCAAAAAGGCATACACTCTTTAAAGGCTGATAATATGCAGCAATAGACATTTCTTCTATATTACTTATATATGAGCTATGAATGTAAATTTGGAGAGAGTGATTTGGAAAAATAGCAGGCAAAAGTCTTAAATGTATGTATATATTTGTATATATGTGAAACAATAGCTGATTAATGAAATAAATTATAGTACATTTTTAAGACATAGTCAATAAAAAGTCTAATTAAAATATTTATAATTTAAACAAGTAAATGTATATATGCTATGATTCTAATTTTAACACAATTATATATTCACATGTAGGCAAAGAAAAAATATTGAAAGTTTCCCACCAAACTTCCTGTGTTTATCCTTGTGTAGTGGAATTCTGAGAGCTCCCCCCTTTATTGTGTTGTGTATATTCATTTTCCATGAACATGAAAAATTTTGTAATTAAAAGTGTATTATTGCAAAAAGGAAAAAAAAAGTGTGAAAACAGGGATTCATAGAGGTATCATAACTTCACAAAAATCAAATTGTAACCAAATAGTGAGTTTGCCCCTTGGTGAGTCACAGACAGAAACTACACAAGGTAGAGTTGTCACACAAAGTGAACTTCTTTGGAGATCACAGGGAATAACCTCCAAAGCTGTGACTCCCTGAGCAGGGGTGGGTGGGTTCCTTTTATTTAGGGTTAGGATGAATATTTAAAAAGGGGAGTCTTGTCATTGTATGTAAAGGTAAACGTAAGTTGCATATGTGCCTTAAGGAAATATACATACACTTCCCAGGGCAGAGATTTTAGTCTTAGAATGAGGTAAGGTAACTGTTGGTCACTCCGTGGTCACTGCATGGTTCATCTGCACAAGTGTGAGTCATGGGTGAAGGTCAAACTGGTCTGGGTGGTCTGGGCTGCCCGAGCTCTTAGTCCAGGTAGTTATTGCTTGAGGGGTAGTTTCAGTTTCCATTACGGGATACTATGCCCCTCACATCTTTTGCCTGAGTTAAGAGATAAACTGGAAAGAAGAACTTAAGGAAAAATGCTGGACAAATGTCAGTGGGTATAAGCAGGTGAGCAGTAAATGTCAGGTCTGGGGGTCCAGATGGTGAAAAAATTGGGGATAAATGGTGATAAACCAAAATTCAAACATGCGTGTTTTTTCTTCTAAACTCCATGTTTTTATTACTATGCCATATAACTTGCTAGTTGAAAAAAAATACTAAATTAATACAGTGAAGCCAGAATATGCAACTCCTAAAGGCACACAGGGTGGCCTTTCTGGGTGGATGGATCAGAAAAGTGTCCCCTCCCTCCTGGCTGATATGGCTTGGTGCCAAGACCCCTGAGACATGGCCCACTGAGCTCTAATCAGTGGGCTCCTCAGCCTGGCAGCCTCTGTGCTCCACACAAACTCCAACACCAGCAATGGGACCAGGAAATATGAAAGACCTTCAAGGTCATTCAAAGGGCATTGGATATAAGATTTATAATCTCTTCAAGTTACCCATTCCGTCAGAAAATAGTAGCAAAAAATAAGTCAGAACTTCACTGGCACCAAGTGAAACTCTCCTGAATTCTAGGGAGGAAAGTCCTTCATTATATAAAATACTAATTATGTGTTGCCAGCCTCACTGAGAGAATGAGAAGTAAATCACGTGGAACAAGCAGGAGAGCAGATATTTATCAACCAAGGCAAAGATGATGGACCATTACCTAATAAACAACAATAGACAGTTAATAAGACCCTAAAATCAATATTTTTCCACAACAATGCCAGAGTAATTCAGTTAAGATGAAAAAATATATAAATATGAGCTATTTTGTCTAAAGAAAAATTTATGAGAGATTCTATGAAATAACCATAAATATGGAGTTTTAATAACACAATGTGGTCAATAAAAAATATAATTAATCTAAGGTACTATGACTTACATAAGGGATACACCTATTCTTTCTAGAAAAATCTTCCCAATCTTAAACTGGTTATACAGTGTTCTGTGCCCCAAATCATGTTCCAATCATTTCATTTCTGTGCTTCTGGCATTGTTTTAACAATATGGCCTAAAGTATGCTATGTGGTTTCACCCTCTGTCCAAATGCTGATATTTTAATACATTTACGAAGCTTGGGTTGTAACAGAAAAAGTTATGTCCTCAGTAGCTCCCCAGCCAGATTTCCACTGACCCACTCAGTGACTTGCCTTCATTAATTTCTTGGCAGTGTTGTTAGTGGTCTGATATCTGGGTTATGGAGTATCCGGATATTTGGTTAAACCTTATTTCTGGGTGTGCCTGTGAGGAAGTTACTGGATGAGATTAGCATTTGAATTGATAGACTTGAGTGAAGCAGATGGGCCCTCTCAGCCCTCCCAACATAGGTGGGCCTTATCCAATCCATTGAAGGCCTGAATGGAATAAAAGATTGAGTAAGAACAAATTCTCTTTCTGCCTGCCTGTCTTTGAGTTCAGACATCTGTCCTTTCCTCCCTTCAGACTCATACTCAGACTGGAACTATCAGCTCTCTGAGGTCCAGCTGATTGCAGACCTTGAGACTTCTTGGCCTCCCTAATCAACATGTAAGACAATTCCTTACAGTAAATCTCTCTCTCTTTCAATGTATGTATGTATGGATGTATGTATGTATGGATGGATGGATGGATAGACAGAAAAACAGACAGATACATAAATACATAGATAGAGGTGGAGGTAGAAGTAGAGATATAGGTATTAGAATATATATCTATTATTGGTTCTGTTTTTCTGGAGAACCCAGATTAATAGAGATGATTATAAAGAAAAACACAAATATACACACATACAGACAATGCAGATCATGTGAGAAATTGTGCAACACCAAAAAGCAGTATATATACTCAGCATACAGAGGAAAAGCTGTCTCTGAAAAAGAGTTGCTGTGTTGGAAGAGTTCCACATCTTGATCTGTGTGGTATTTACATGAGTGAATGTATGTGCACAAATTCATCAGACTGTACACTTAAAGATGTGTGCACTTTACTGCATTTATGTTATGCTTCTGTGTAACAAGCAAAGATACACTAGAAAAAAATTCAGTAACAGATTGAGTGGGAAACTGTAACCAACGAAGTCTATACATGTCAAAACTGAATTTAATAAAGGATGTTAGACTGCCCCCTCAACCACTATTACCACTAATTAAGGAGATGGAAGAAGGATAAACAATTTGAGGTCCTGTCCTCTAGACCCAAACTGGATATGCTAGGTGAGAATCAGAAGCAATTATCAAAGAAAAAAAAAAAAAAAAGAACTACTTACTGATGTGTTAATACTCTTTGCTAAGAAGACTGGTCCTTTGACTGTCATGTGTATCACAACTATGTTGTGTCAGTTATCTGTAAATAAATCATCCCCAACTCTTAGTGACTTAAAACAAAACTATTTATTTCCTCCCAGCCCTATAGCTTAGTAATTTGGGGGTGGGGTGTACTCAGCTAGGCTTACTTGCACTTTGTAGCCATTGAGGGTCAGCTGGGAGTTGGCTGGTCCCAGAAAAACTCACTCACAATAAGAGCCTCAGCAAAGAGGGCAGAATGTCTGGAACAGCTGGACCTTTCTCTCCAGGGGATCTCTCATCCTCAAGGAGCTGGATGGGGCTTGTGTATAAGGGACAGTGTTCAGGTATTCCAATGCTGGAATGGAAGTATCACAGCCTCTTGAGGCCCAAGATCAGAAATGACAAAACACACTTCACCACATTTTCGTGTTCAAACAGTCACAGAGCCAGCCCAGCTTCAAGGGGGAGGAGAATAGATTCCACTTTTGATGGAGAGAACAACAAAGTCATGGAGGCATGGGAATAGCATGAAAGGAATTATTGTAACCATCTTTTGTAAAATGCCTCCCAGTTTTTCATTTGACTTATAACAATTTGTTGAATAAATTAATATTTCCAATATACATCACAATGCATTTTGTGGTTTCTTACTTAGCTGTTACACTGAAAAACTCCTATTCCAAATCAAATAAACATTTACCTACATTTTCTTTCAATTATTTTAATTATTTTAGTCCACGGTTCAGCAAACTTTTTTTTCCATAAAGGACCAGATAGTAATTATTTTAGTCTTTATAAGCCACAGGGTGTCTGTGATGATTCTGCCTTGAAAAGCAGCCACTGACATTCTATAAGCAAATGGGCATGGCCATGAACCCATAAAACCTTACTTACAAAATCAAGAGATGGGCTAGATTTGGACCTTGGGTTGTAAGTTGTTCACATCTGCTTTAAGATATCTGGTTTTGTGTTTGTGTATGTGGTGAGAAAAAACATATACCTTTCCTTACAGTTGTCATAAAATAATTGTTTTTTTATTATGTTATGTTAATCACCATACATTACATCATTAGTTTTTGATGTAGTGATCCATGATTCATTGTTTGTATATAACACCCA
>NW_028023374.1:0-647 GCF_054177405.1 Leptonychotes weddellii
ACTATTAATAGCAGATGTAATCATACTTTATTTTTTAAACAACACTGTCAACTTTGTAAGATGATTTTCTATCTCTTATTATATTTTAGAATAATCTTATGGGGTAGGTGGAGTAGATATGATTTTTCCTGTCCTTTTTTTTTTTTTAAGATTTTATTTATTTGTGAGATGGTGAGCGAGAGAGAGAGAATGAGCAGGAGAAGGGGCAGAGGGAGCCTGATGCAGGGCTTGATCCCAGGACCCCGGGATCATGACCTGAGCCAAAGGCAGATGCTTAACTGATTGAGCCTCCCAGGCACCCCTGATTTTCCCTGTCTCAAGCAGGCTCAAAATGAGGATGATACATTAAATGACTTTCTCTGCGTTACTAAGTCACAGCACTATAGAACTAAAACTTGATTATTTGTAGTACATCACATTATTTTCTAAGGTGTAGTGAGGCCTGGGGACTGAGTGTAATATTCCATTTTCCTGAGACATTTCTCAAGATATTGGTTCATTTTTTTTGTTAAAACAAACAGACACACAAATAAACAGGATGAAATTAGGAAAGCCAGAATGTTTTGGTAGGTTTAAGCTTTCAAAAAATTCCAAACAGAGAAAGACATGTATCATATGATCTCACTGATATGAGGAATTCTTAATCG
>NW_028023375.1:0-647 GCF_054177405.1 Leptonychotes weddellii
TCAAAAACTAATGATGTAATGTATGGTGATTAACATAACATAATAATAAAGAAAAATGTTAAAGAAGAAAGAAAAGTCTGTTAAAGAGGGTGGGGCTGCAGTAGAGAGTGGACAAGTGAACCCAGAAAAGGCTGAAGGGATGTGTACAGTAGATGGTGGTGGAAGGGGCCTCAGGGGACATTTACTTGATATTTATGCTTCAGGAGCAAGAAATTCCTCATCCTTATAAGAAATGATTATACTAAATAATTCTGAAGGTCTAGTGCAGCTCAAATATCAAATATCCTAACGGTTCCATGATTCCATTTTTTTCAGACGACTCTTTCTACTTCTACTTTCCCAGGGCCCTTAGACATTGACAAAGGGCTTTCTCACCTGGTTCCTCCCAACATTCCTGGTATGGACCACTTTGAATTTGGTTTTCACCTGTTCCAAGGAGCTGCATAGCTTCTGTCATCTCTTTGGCCAGGGACTGACTGCTCTGAGATACATTGTACCTCCTCTGCCATCACACTGGCAGCTCCCATGGGCCTATGTCTGACACCAGTTCTCAAAGAAAGAAACTCTCTTGCTCTCCGTACCAGGAACAATACTTCTGCAGAGCTAGTGGACGTCCCTGCTGGTTTGTTTGGGGTTTTTTTTTTTTT
>NW_028023376.1:0-647 GCF_054177405.1 Leptonychotes weddellii
TCTCTCTCTCTGTCAAATAAATAAATAAAATCTTAAAAGAAAAATGAATAAAATAAAATTTAAATGAAAAGTAAAAGGAACTAAACTAGATAAAACAACTGTGGAAAAGAAGACTAATATCAAAGAATCAATGTACCCAATTTCAAGACTTTTTATATAGCTACAATAATCAAGACTATGAGATATGGGTAGAGGGATAGACACGTAGATCAATGGTACAAAACAGAAAACCCAGAAATAAATCCACACAAATATGCCCAACTATCTTTCAACAGAACTGCAAAAGCAATTCAGTGGAGGAAGGATACCCTTACGCTTTTCAACAAATGGTGTTAGAGCAACTGGACATCCAGAGCAAAAAAGTGAACTGTGACTTAAGTCTCATAATTTATAGAAAAATTAACTAAAATGGATCTCATCTTTAAATGCAAAATGTAAAACCATAACACCTTTAGGGAAAAAACATAGAAAATCTTCACGATTTGGAGCTAGGCAAGGGGTTCTTAAACTTAACATCAAAAGCCCAATTCATAAAAGAAAAAATGGTCAATTCAACTTCATCAAAATGAAAGACTTTTGCTCTGTGAAAGACCCTGTTATGAGGATAAAAAGACAAAGTGGAGATTGGGAGAAAATATTTGCAAACC
>NW_028023377.1:0-647 GCF_054177405.1 Leptonychotes weddellii
AAGATATATTGTATACAGAGATTTCTCATATATGTTGCCTTTGATTTTAATGAGATAAAATGTAAATTAACATATTTACATAGAAATTATTTTGAAATATGATAGGAAATTCTAACAAAATTGTGTGTGGTTTGTTTTGGGTTTTTTTTGGTTAGTGACATGCACTTCTGATTGGCTATTACCTATAAATACTGATTCTTGCTCCCATTATATTTAATATTTCTTTTGAATTACAGTGTACATATAATAAAATATACCTATCTTTTGTGTTCAGTGAGATGATTTCAGGCAAATGCATACAGTCCTCTAACCCACACCTCTTTCAAAACTGGCTATTTCCCATCTGCAGAAACTTCCCTCATGCCACTTTCCAATCTCTGACCCCATGCCATCCCTCACCAGAGGCAAACACTGGTCTAATTATAATCACCATAAACAATTTGATCTCTTTCAGAAATTCTTATACGTACAATCATACAGCATGTATTCTTTTGTGTCTGTTTTTTATTTCATTCAAAATCATGTTTTAGCCAATCATCCATGTTGTTATGTATATCAGAATTTTTAAAATTTTTATTGCTGAGTCATATTCAATTATATGAATATACCACAATTTGTTTATCTAGTCTACTCTTTTTTTTTTTTTT
>NW_028023378.1:0-647 GCF_054177405.1 Leptonychotes weddellii
TTTTTTTTTCTTTTTAAATTTCAGGAAAAGTACTTAGAATGGAAAGTAGAGATGGTTTAGGTAAGGGTGAGAAACTCCGATCAATAACTTTTAACCTGAGGTCTTCAGAAGTTCATCCCACTCAATAGCAAAGCTTCAAGAAGGCCAAGGAAGGAGGAAACAGGACCAATAAGGTGGAAACATTTGGCCTATTTATTGCTGAAAATAGAAACTTGAATAGGAAACTAACAAATGCCTCTAGGTCTATAATGAAATATCATATGGAGAATGGTGTCCAATTTTTACTCATCTCCCCTAGGACAAAAGAACAAGAAATGACCCACAACAGGTGAGATTTCTAATAAATTAAAGTAAGAGCTTCTTTAATAAGGTTGTTAAAATCTGGGATGAGTTTCTTATGATTGTGGTAGACTCTTCTTGCTTCAAGTATTTTTATGTCATAATATTTTTCCTATCTCAAATATTTTAAGTATAACCGCTCTTATAAAAAGAAGTGCAAGGATCTTCTCAGTGCTTTCTGTGCAGACCTATTTTTTGCATGTGACACTCAGCTTGATCTTTAATATTTAAAAAGACAAAGTCATAAGGCCAAAAGCAATTATTATTTTTTAGCAATGGAACTGAACTATGCCTGCTCCATAGAGAAC
>NW_028023379.1:0-647 GCF_054177405.1 Leptonychotes weddellii
CCACTCAGACACCACAGATGATTGGTAAGTTGTACAGTGCTCAGCCTGTGCAACCATACGTGGCAGCCTTGCCCAGCCACTATAACCTGAGAGCTGTCTGCCCTTCTGTTACCATCCAAGGGATCGGAATCCCCAGACAAAAGAAACCTTGTTATTATATACCTGGATTACCTGCCACTGCCATGTCTAGGAGGCAGGTGTCCTCCGCCCCTCACCTTGCTGCGGTACCAGGACTCGGCCTCAGCCCGGCTGCGGCTGGCGATGTCGTCGTACTGAGCCTTGATCTCGGCCACAATGCTGTCCATGTTCAGGTCCTGGCTGTTGTCCATCTTGACGATGACCGAAGTGTCTGAGATGTGGGCATTGAGAACACGGATCTCCTGCAGACGGTGGGGGGTGGGAGGATGGAAGGATCTTGTTTACACCCCAGCCTCATCCACCACAGTGTGGAGCCCGGGCCTCCCCCAAAGAAACCGCGAAGAGCAAGGGCCTCCAGTCCTAGGCCAAAGCCCCCTCTTCCAGGCTGGCTGCCAGTTTTCTGCCTGGACCACGGCCCCTCACCTCCTCATACAGGCGCCGCAGGAAGTCGATCTCCTCAGTCAGGGCCTCCGCGTTGGCCTCCAGGTCTGACTTGCGGAGGTAGGCAC
>NW_028023380.1:0-647 GCF_054177405.1 Leptonychotes weddellii
AATTAAAAAAAAGATTCAAAAGGTAAATAAGGATGCTGATAGTCAGCTAGAGCAAAAATTAATTTAATATTTATTGAGAGCTATGTGCTGCTCTGGAGCTTAGATATACAGTAGAGAAGAACACTCAGAAAGTCACCACCTTATCAACTTATATTCCTGGTGGAGAAAGGTGAGCAAGTAAAAAACAAAAACAAAAAAATCCCGACCTACTGTGAGTAGTACAATGGAATAATAAACAAGATAGCAGAATAATATGATGAAGAGAGAGGGAGTAGCTACAGAAGACAGGGTGGCTGGGGGAAAACTCTCCGAAGAGGTGACTTTGAGCTGACACTGAAGAATGACAATAAGCCAATTGCTAAAATAGCTAGCAAAATTCATTCATTAATTTCTTTAATGCTATGCATAAAGTACTTTCTGGAAACATAACAGAGAAATAAGACAGTGATTCTTGGGGCGCCTGGGTGGCTCAGTTGGTTAAGCGACTGCCTTCGGCTCAGGTCATGATCCTGGAGTCCCGGGATCGAGTCCCGCATCGGGCTCCCTGCTCGGCAGGGAGTCTGCTTCTCCCTCTGACCCTCCTCCCTCTCATGCTCTCTGTCTCTCATTCTCTCTCTCTCAAATAAATAAATAAAATCTTTAAAAAA
>NW_028023381.1:0-647 GCF_054177405.1 Leptonychotes weddellii
CATTCTTTAGGTGATTCGGGAGGGAACGGAAGTCCGGACCCAGGGGTGGAGAGGTCTTGGTGTGCGAGGCAGGCTACGAGCTGGTGCTTACAGGACTGTCCTCTCCAGTGAAGACCCCGTGACCCACCTGTCGTGCTGTCTTCCTCCTCCACGGCCACTGCGTTAATTCGCTTACTCAGCAAGTGGCCGTATTCCGAGGCGGCGCTATCGCCCGGCACCGGGTTAGGTCCTGGCGCTGCCGCAGTCTGATGGGGGCGGGCGGGTTAGGTCCTGGCGCTGCCGCAGTCTGATGGGGGCGGGCGGGTTAGGTCCTGGCGCTGCCGCAGTCTGATGGGGGCGGGCGGGTTAGGTCCTGGCGCTGCCGCAGTCTGATGGGTGCGGGCGTGCGTGCATCATCGTCTGCCTCGTGTACCTGGCTGTCCTAGGCTGTCCCGGGCAGCACAGCACGGAGCTGCGTGTGCGTGGGGGGAACGCGTCACCCACCGGCCTCCCCCAGGACGCGCTCATAAACGCCAGTGTCCCAGGTTTATCTTGGTGTCAGCCCCGCCTTCATGTCGGATCATGAACAACCACTCGTCAGTGTTCAGGGGGACCGGGAATGGGGGGGCAGATAAATAAAAAGCAAATCTCATCAAAGGAACCACCTT
>NW_028023382.1:0-646 GCF_054177405.1 Leptonychotes weddellii
AATTTCCTTAGAAGTCAGAGTTCTGGTGAATTTAACTTGGCCAAATTTAGGAGTAATGGCTTGGAAACAAACCTGACTTAAGAAAGAGATGTTGGGGAGGGTATATGTTCTATGGTGAGTGCTGGGAATTGTGTAAGACTGATGAATCACAGACCTGTACCCCTGAAACAAATAATACATTATATGTTAATAAAAAAAAAAAAAAAAAAAAAAAAAAAAGAGATGATGGGAAAGATAAAGTACTGGCTTTCAGGCTTCCAGAATCAGCACAAAATCTTCAAGAGAAGATCTCCCCATGTAGGTCTTTCCTTTCTGGCAGTGGTTAGGGCTCTCTGAGAAGTGCCCCAAATCTCCAAGGGAAGTCCACATTTTCTCTCTATTTCCCTGCCCTTTGCCCTGTCCTAGCATGAGGCAAAGTTTCTGTTTTGCAGCTCAAAGTTAATGGGCAGTATTCTACATGTTAGGGATGGAGTCCAGAGATGAAAAAACACTGTCCACAGGGGGCATTTTCACTTGGGGTCACTCCTAAATTTGGATTAGTCTTCCTCCACCCTTGCATTCTCTCTACTTTTCATCTTATCCTCCAGTGCAACAGGTAATGCTATGGATTCCTACAGATCCCCCAATTCCAACCTTCTCTATCCAT
>NW_028023383.1:0-646 GCF_054177405.1 Leptonychotes weddellii
AAGAAGAAGGTAGCGGGAGGGGAGGAATGAAGCGGGGGAAATCGGAGGGGTGGACGAACCATGAGAGAAGATGGACTCTGAAAAACAAACTGAGGGTTCTAGATGGGAGGGGGGTGGGAGGATGGGTTGGCCTGGTGATGGGTATTGAGGAGGGCACGTTCTGCATGGAGCACTGGGTGTTATGCACAAACAATGAATCATGGAACACTTCATCTAAAACTAATGATGTAATGTATGGGGATTAACATAAGAATAAAAAAAAAAAAATTGGAGAAAAAAAAAAAAACTCTGCCTTGCCAGCAACCTCTCTGACCTTGGCTGGAGCACCTTCTTACTAGACACATCGCCAGAGGCAAGAGAAACAGAAGCAAAAATGAACTATTGAGACCTCATCGAGATAAGAGGCTTCTGCACAGGAAGCAAACAATCAGCAAAACTAGAAGTCAACCTACGGGATGGGAGAAGATATTTGCCAATGACATATCTGCTAAAGGGTTAGTATCCAAAATCTACAAAGAACTTATCAAACTTGACACGCAAAAAAACAAATGGGCAGTTAAAAATGGGCAGAAGACATGAACAGACATTTTTCCAAAGAGGACATCCAGACGGCTAACAGACACATGAAAAGATGCTCAGCATCACT
>NW_028023384.1:0-10869 GCF_054177405.1 Leptonychotes weddellii
TTAAGATTTTATTTATTTGACAGAGAAAGACACAGCAAGAGAAGAAACACAAGCAGGGGGAGTGGGAGAGGGAGAAGCAGACTTCCCACTGAGCAGGGAGCCCGATGCGGGGCTCGATCCCAGGACCCTGGGATCATGACCTGAGCCGAAGGCAGATGTTTAACGACTGAGCCACCCAGGCACCCCTGGGTCCTATTTTTTTATCCAATCTACAACCCTGTGCCATTTTATGGAAGCATTTAGGCTGTTCACATTGAGAGTGATTATTGAAAGATATGAATTTATTGTCATCATGTTGCCTGTGAAGTCCTTGTTTCTATAGATTGTCTCTGTAAATTTCTGTTCTATATCACTCTTGGGATCTTTCCCCTTTTATAGAACTCCCCTTAATATTTCTTGCAGGGCCAGCTTAGTGGTCACATATTCTTTCAGTTTCTGCCAGTCTTGGAAGCTCTGAATCTCTCCATCCATTCTAAATGACAGCCTTGCCAGATAAAGTATTCTTGGCTGCATGTTCTTCTTGTTTCGTAACCTGAATATGTCTTGCCAGCCCTTTCTGGCTTGCAAGGTCTCTGTGGATAGGTCTGATGTTATTCTGATGTTCCTCCCTCAGTATGTAAGGAGTCTCTTCCCCCTAACTGCCCTTAAGATGGTTTCCTTGGTTCTAAGATTTGCAAGTTTTACTATTATATGCTGGGGCATTGGCCTGTTTTCCTTGATCTTGGGAGGGGTCCTCTCTGCCTCTAAGACATGAATGTTTGTTTCATTCCCCAGGTTAGGGAAATTCTCAGCTACGATTTGCTCAAATATATCTTCTAGTCCTCTCTCTCTCTCCACCCCCTCAGGGATCCCAATAATTCTGATATTGGAACACTTCATGGTGTCACTTATTTCTCTGATTCTGTTTTCATGGATTTTGAGTTGTTTCTCCCTGGCCACCTCTTTATTCTTCTTTTCTATCAATTGGCTTCTAGATCACTTATTCGTTCTTCTGCCTCGCTTACCCTAGCTGTTAGATTATCTAGATTAGGTTGGACCTCACTGATAGCATTTTTAAGTTCTGCCAGTTCAGTTTTCATTTCTGCCCTTAGAGACTCTATGTTGCCATTAATCGATTTCTCCATTCTAGCTATTGTCTTCACAACTGCTACCCTGAAGTCCATTTCCGACATCTTGCTTATATCTGTATCCATTTGTAAATCTGTGGCAGGAGTCACAGTCTCTTGAGTCTTTCCTATTGTGGGGGTTCCTCCTCCTATTCATTCTGTTGAGGGATGGTTGAGGGAATGTACAGAGTCCAAATTATTGACCACAACCCAAGCAAGATGCACCTGTTCTATAGGGACCTTAAGGTTGTCGGCCTCTTGTTCCCCCAGCCTGTCTTCTGGGGGAGGGGCCTGCCACGCTGTTACTCAGGCAACCTGTTTGGGCAGAGTTGCCCTGCACCCTGGGAGGGGTGGGCTCAGTGAAAACCAGTTTTGGGGGGCTTTTGTTCTCTGGTGGCTTTCCACATCTCTTCTAAGAGTCAGAGCAGAAGAGACAGTTTCCAACCCTCTACCTCAGAGCAGAGAGATTGCAGTCTGTTCTTCAGTGAGCTCTCTAGGCCACACTATCTCCATTTCTGTCTGTGCTGCTATAAACTACAGCATCCTGGGTTGTGCACCCCTCAGCAGGGCTCCCAGTCCTCGCCTCCAGGTCGGGGCTCATCTCTGCCCTTTGTGCTTTTAAAACCACCAGCCACCCCCAGTTTATAAGTGTGGCCCCACCGCTCCAGGTTTCAGTCCGGGGGGCTGCCCTAAAGTCCTTTCCTCTTTGCTACCAGTCTGCCAGTCTGTGCCCCGTCCCCAGTGCGGGAGGCTATTGCTCACTGGTGGTGTAGGATCCCGATGGCTCGGCTCCTTCTCCCTTCCATTTATCCTTCATATCTGCCTGTGGAATCACGGCTCCCTTCTTCATACCTCGAAACCAACTGCCTGCGATATTCTCTTTGGAGAGATCGAGATATATCTTCTTACATCTCAGGCTGATTTTGTAGGTGTTCAGAGTGGTCTGGTAGATATCCAGCTCAATTCTGGGGACTGGTTGGAATAGGTTCCCCCACTCCTCCACCATCTTTTCCTCTCCCCAAGGTGCACCTAAAAAAATGATTTTAAAAAAATGTATTTTCTACTTCCCTTGAAATGGTGCATTCCTGGGGCATCCCAGAGACACATGTCAGGATGTTGTGACAGCCAACAAACATCACACCTCCAGGGTGACTCTTTCTCAGGCAAGTGCATCGTTCCCCTGAGCACCTGGCATATACCAGTAGTGCTGAGTGGATAAAGCCTCAGACAAGGATTCTGCAAAGGGAATGAAATGCTTGCAGAAAAATTCAACAACTAATCTGTAAAGGGTCACTTTATATACTATATTACCAAGAAAAAAAACAAATGTTAGTTATTATGAGTATTATTTATAATAAAAATAAATTTAGACCAAAAAGGGAAGCATGAATTTACTTGTAAATGATGCAGAAAATGGTGTTAGTAGTCTTTAATAAATACGATTTTGTGTGTCAGAGGAATATACTCTTAAAGTATGGAAGAGAAATGAGGCAGCAAATCCTGGGGTATGTGATGCTTGAGATTAAATCTGTTTCATAATTATATTTTTTGCATGTAATTTTTTTGCCTCAATTTGCAAAATTTCTGTTTCCTCGTTCAAAAATGAAATCCTAGATATGTGTCTAGCAGTCATCTTAGATACAATCACCTTGGGTGGTTTAAATTTTAGTTTGGGTCTTATCTAATCTCACCCAGCCCACCCATTGCTTATTCGTCAAGGACTATTTACAGAAAAATAAGAGGCTACAGAGAATATACATTCTTTTGGAATTTTGTAATAAAACAATCTAATTTACAAAGCCCTTTTCTCTTGTAAAGGCAGTTGGGGAGCAACATAATTAAATGACTGCCATAAAATTAAGAGAATCTATTTTCTAATCTCATTTGAAAAGTTGTCTGGGATCTTAACATAATAGCTATATTATTTTTATAGTTTCTTGCTTCTTGTTTGTCTTCATACATTCTATAGTCCTCTAAAAGTGTTCTCTTGGTTGTTTCTTTTAAAGAGTACCGTGTATCATTAAATGCAGTGTTTCTGGATGTCCACATAAATATTTGAAGGTGATTTTGCCATGCAATAACTGACTGTTAATATGTCTAGGAAGGAATTAAATACCCTAATATATAACTTGAGAAACCATCAAGAGAGATGTTGTCCAAACAAGTTGAAAGAAGAAAACAAATCAAATTGGTTTATGTTGACCCTAAAATCATTACTGATCTACTTCCCATCCTCTTTACCACTAACCCCTGAGCCCCTATTTCCCCATCCCAGCAGACATATGACCCCTCTGTAAGCTCCAGGAACACTGGAATTCTGTCTAGGCACAGGAATTTTTAGAAAAAGTTTTGTGGAAACAAAACCAAACTATCATTCTCCTCAAGTGTTCTATTTATCTGGGAAGAATTTTGGTTCGTTTCACTCAGATTATGGTGATAATATGTTTTTGTGTCATTACAGATGACCCTAGTGCTCCTCTTCACATTCTCCTCTCAGGTTTGACCATGCTCGGACCCCCTCTTCAGCCTGCCACATCCCCTGTCCTTGTCCCTCCGAGCTCTCATGGGCCATGCAGCCACTTGGCAATCACTCATAGACAGACTTCGATTTTTCTCTGTACATTTCCTTTGTACTTGCCCCCTGCCCTCCACCCCCAGCTGGACTGTAATTCCCTTGACATCAAAGAAAACTAACAGAAAAGTATTATGTGAAGACCAACTGGGGGCCACTCAGGATTCTGTACAGGCAATAGAAAACATTGCGGGAGTTTAAATATACAATAATGTCTTAAAAGGAATTCAGAGGCCCAAAAAATGTTTTGGGGAAAAGTTTGGTGGGCCTCCAGGAAGGAAGTCCAGAGGGAGAAACAATGTATGCACCAGTGATCTCATTCTTGCAAGAACACCACCAGAACTATCAAGTTCAAGGACACATGTCATTGAATCTAAGAAACTGGGCAGACAGACCCCAGAGGGCTTCAGCACATGAGCCACAGGAGCAGCCACGGGAGACTGAGCGTGAGCACTGCATGTACTACTGACAGACTTCTTATCTTGACAGTGTGGCTAAAATCTCAGAAGCAGCCCAAGTGGCGGGAGGATAGCCTCCATTCTGCTTCCAAATCCCAAGAGAGTCCAGAACTCAGTGGCAAAGGATCTGAAGAGTGTCATTTTAGTGTTCTAACCCTTGTGGTACCCAGCAGAACGGGACAGGGAGGGATGGAATCTGAGCAGCTGATACATCCCTGGTAGCCACACACTATTTTCCCAGCACTACTCCAAAACCTTTCATATGGTATCATATTTAATCCTTACAAAACCATATGTGGTTGATAATATTACCCATATATTAAAGACAAAGGAATTGATGGGGTGCCTGGGTGGCTCAGTCAGTTGAGTGTCTGCCTTCGGCTCAGGTCGTGATTCCCAGGTTGGGATCAAGCACCTGCAGGCTCCCTGCTCAGCGGGGAGTCTGCTTCTCCCTCTGCCCCTCCCCCTACTTGTGCTTTCTCTCTCTCTCACTCTCTCTCTCCCTCTTTCAAATAAGTAAAAAAAAATCTTTTTAAAAATAAAAATAAGGACAAAGGAATAGAGATTCAAGGAAAAGGGGTGGGCAGAGACTGTTGATTGAGCATCCACCTGTGTGGACACAATGCTTGGTGACTTGCAGACTTTATTTCCCTTAATCCTCCAGATGGTCTTATCATATCAGGAGTAAACAGATGATATTGAGGCTCAGAGAAGCAAACTATTTTTACCTATCTGATACAAAGTGAAAGAGTTGCCATTCAAATCCTTGTTTGTCTGGTGGCAGACTCTGTAATCTCTTTATCAACACACTATTTCAAAATACTTTGAAAATGCTGTTGCATTTCCTTTGATGTTCAGCATACTGTTTAGTGATCAAAGTAACATTGATTTATTGATAATAGCTTCCAGAATAACTGATCTTGAGTAAGAGTGACTCATGCTGATCTGATCATTAAAAGCTAATTCCTCTTTAGGCTGGAAAATAAATTGTATATAAAAATTAATATTATGCAGACTTCTCTAATAAAGTATAAAAGTCGTTCTTTACATTTCTAGGGATAAGGATGCAATATTTTGCTAAATGAGGGCCTATTAACCTACGTGATCCTAATTTTTACACAAACACATACAAACTACAGTATATGTTCTTCTATCATTTTATCTTATATATGAAGAATAATAACTTTTAAAATATTGTGTTTATCTTGCCAATAATTCTAAATTTTCATGATAACTAGATAAAAGTAGATTGCATAAGGGCACCTGGGTGGCTCAGTGGGTTGGGCGACTGCCTTCGGCTCAGGTCGTGATCCTGGAGTTCTGGGATTGAGTCCCACATCAGGCTCCCAGCTCAGTGAGGAGTCTGCTTCTCCCTATGACCCTCCTCCCTCTCATGCTCTCTGTCTCTCATTCTCTCTCTCGCAAATAAATAAAATCTTTTTTTAAAAAAGTAGATTGCATAAGACCAGGAAAATCTATGCCAAAATTTAGGTGATCAGAGAATCGTTTCATTTCCATAAAGTGGGTCTTATGATGAGAAATGAGTCTCCTGCCCCTGATGATAGAAGACAGAGGACAAGGGAAAGGGGGTCTGTTTCCTCTAAAAGTGCATAATTGACTCAGGGAGTGAGCAAGGTAGACGCCCTGAGAGTATATCAACATCTTTCCTTTTTGGTTCCTATGGTTCAGCATACAGGTTTTGTAGTCAAGAGAGTACAAGGTGAGACTGATGGATTGAGGTCATTTGGCCTCTATAAAAATTTTAAACAAACAAATAAACCAAAGCAAACTTTGACAACTGACTCGGGATTTTATTGAAGGCCAGGACTTGTGAACACGATATTCTGACAAAACAGTATTTTTAGGAAGGAGTGAAGGTGATTGAATGAAATATGTGGTCTGGATGGGCAGGAGTACAAAGAAAGGTTTAAGGACATGTTAAGTATGGCTTTTTCGGGTGAGCTGCCAACTAGTTCTTAGAAGGGAAACTTTTTTTCAATTTCATTACAGAGCAGAATGATTAACAACATTGACAACTAGAAATTGATAACTAGTCTAGGTGTGACATTAGAGATGTTTAATCATAAAGGCAATCAGTTGTAAGAGAAGGATTGCCAACACCTGCAGCTAAGAAGAGGTATCAGAGTGCATCAAGTTAGAGGGAACAGAAGCATCTTGAGTTGTAATTCCAGGCACTTTTCCATTAGCAAAATTAAGAGATCCCTTTTTCAAAAAAAAAAAAAGAGATCCCTTTTTCTCTTCAGCTGAGGTTTTGTTTCATTTTATGCTCTTCTACTCTGCTCCCCCTGTCCCCCCACTGCCACCCTCCAAAAAATTATGTTTCCCTTGATAAATACAGTGTTCTTGTCATGAACACATTTTTGGAGATAATTAAGGCATGGTGTATCAGTCCGAGTTCTCCAGAGAAACGGAACCTTGGGTATAGGATACACACAAAGAGAGACATATATATGTGGGAGAGAGATAGAGACACAGAGATTGATTTTAGGGACTTGGTTCATGTGATTAAGGAGACTGGTGAGTCCACTGTCCACAGGGTGGTCCAGTGGGTGGCAGGCCCCTGCCAATGGGACAGTTAAGGTTGTCTGCTGGCAGAATCCCCCCTTGCTCGGGTCAGTCTTTTTGTTCTCTTTGGGCCTTTGACTGCTTTACTGCTGCTTTACTCGAAGTTAAACAGATTAAATGTTAATCATATCCAAAAACATCCCCACAGAAACATCTAGAATAATGTTTCTCCAAATGTTGGGCACACATGCTAGAGCTAAGAATATTTTGAAAGTGAAGCTGCGTTAAATTGGTATTTGTACCCGCCCCCCGAAAAAAGCATCTACCTTAAGTTGAGATGAAAGCAGATGTAATAAGACATAGCACATCCTTTAGACGGTGCAGCTCAATGAGCAATAGAACAATGGTTATTAGCTGGGTTGCCACGGAGCCAAACAAAATCGGCATCATGCTTATGAAACTGGTACCTGGCAAAAATAAAGAAAATGATCATGAAATAACATACAAAAGCAGTCTAATTTTTCAAAAAGAGCTCAAAGGCCAGAAGTTTTCATTTAAATAGGAAGGATTAAACTCTGGTCCCTCTAAACACTTTTCAAACTGTCCTGGACTTTTTGGATCTTCTTCCATGAAAGCTATGTTTATAGACTCTTTCTTACAGAGCATAAGAGAAAAGCAATCATTAATATGGAATCCCAGTGCTACAGAATCATTGAATGTGAATACTGGAGCAGGTCTCATACTTATTTGAGGGTGTATAACTAAACTAAAAATTAATTCTGTAGATTCTTAGTTCATACCTTCCTCATTAAACCTGTGTTTTACAAAGAAGTCTCCAACTAAAGAAAATATTTAAAAAATTATAACTCAGACATTATTCTAGGTGAATTGGTGGAGGGAAACTATATCATAGACTCTTCTGCTCTGATACCTGACAAAATGATCAAAATTAAACCAATAAGACCTACTAAAATATTATAAGCAAAAGGGGGAAAAACTCATCAATATTCTTTAGAAAATTCTGTCAAAGAAACAATTTTGGCAAGGATCAGCATGATCTCTCCTTTCCCCTTCCCCTATTCTTTTTTTTGGGGGGAGGGGGGAGAGCATGCTGCACATGTGCACAAGAGAGGAGGGGCAAAGGGAGAGGGAGATAGAGAATCTCAAGCAGACTCCCCACTGAGCACAGAGCCTTATGTGGGGTTCGATTTTAAAACCCTAAGATCATGACCTGAGCCGAAATCAAGAGTCAGACACTCAACCTACTGAGCAACCCAGCACCCCTCCATTCTCCCATTCTTAAAAGGCCATTCTGCCTGAAAAGAATAAATGTAAAATATCTTGAGTATTTGTACCATTTCTCCCCAAGGTGGGGAAAGCACCCAGTGGAACAGAATAGGTACGCTAGAGGACATGGAGGATGAGGAGGAGAGAAGGAGGAGGAGAAGAGGAATAAGAAGAAGAATTTCAAGTACTGAAACTTTTACTCTAGAAGTTTAGAAGAGGCGGGAAATATCTGAGAGTCTCATTCTTTGCCAGGGCATCTAGCTGAAACAGAAACAATAAAAATTCTAAGGTAGTCTTTCATGGGGATAGGCTACTCTTACAGCTTTGAAAATTAAATTTTGATAAAGTATATTTAACAAAATCTTGGAAAAAAAGAGCACAACTATGGTTTCCAAGAGTTGCTGCGCAGAGCTCCCATTCTCATCCCTTTCTCTCCACTTCATATTTAAGGGAATGAAAAAGATAATGGAGAAAGTGTGAGCCAGACCTGAGGGGTAGACCTAAGAAGGTGAAAAAAACAGTTGAATGTCCATGATGCACACAGGCCAGTGAGGGGATGGGGGAGAGAGAGCTGAAGGCCAATGAGGGGAAAAGAATCTTTGCGAGCCTCAGATAAACAGACAGGTTGGGATGATGGGGGTGGAGAGTAAAAATTATCCCAACAGGGGGAAACTCTTTCAAGTTCTCCCTACAGAAAAACTCAGTAAGACCATCAATTCACTGAGTTTAGCAAAGAGATGTTGCTCAGGCCAAAAAAAGAAGTTACAAAACAAAGAAACAGTGCAATGAAAGAAGAAACACAACAAAATGAGGACCGACACATCAGCACAGGACAGACAAATATATTAGAAACGTTTAAACAAGACTGGGATTTGAATTACTGACATAGAGGTTACACTGGAAATAGTCCAACTGAATGCTAGGAAAGAGCTCAGAGATTAGAGCAATTAAGTAGAGATAATTGCTGTGGAGCACAAAGAGACCTTTGAATAATCCGTGTCCCCAAGGTTGAGAACTCAACAAATGTAAGGGGGAGTGGAGAATTTAAATATATAAAAGAACATATTTCCCCTAAATAAAGACCTGAGTCTGCAGAAGTAAAGGGCAAAATGTTTCCCAGAAAAGGAAACTGATACAGAACAAATTGACAACTGGCATATGCTGGATCAGCTAGTAAACATCAAGGAGAAAGGAAGAATTTATTCAAGAATTTAGGACGCAAACAAGTCACTTTCCTGGGCAAGCTGAAGAGGGACAGTGCAGTCAGATCCCCAGTTTCTCAGCAAGAGGACAACAGAGCGCAATTGACAAAGATTGACTAGAAAGAAAATGGGACCTCAAAATACAATATCCAGTCTTGTTGTCATTTATTATGAAGGCAACAGACAAACATTTCAAACAGGAATGAAGTCAAAAACAGGGCTTCCGTGAGCCTTTCTTGGGGAGAAACAATAATCTATGACAAAAGTCCACCTATCCAAAGATAAATGTAGTAGCCGTGACAGCCCACAATGTCAAAGGACAGTGGAAAAATACCCACACAGCTCTGGGAAGACAGATGTCCCTTATGCAGAAACCACAGGTGTGGCCCCTGTAAGTCCTCCTTGCAAACCAGCTAGCCAAGGAAATACACCTGCAGTGACCCACATGAGCTCAAATAAGCAATAAACAAAAACAAGACAGGAGATAAACCCTGAATACATCAAAACCAAAGACAAGACCCATATGGAAATCATGGGCACAGATGATAAGTGAACAAAATATTTTAAGACTTGAAAAATCAAAACACTAAATTACAGCAGCAATGGAAACTCATCTACAACTGGAACTACATCTATGTATGTTAGCAATAACTTCCGTTTCCAACTGCTTATTTTTGTTCTGTTGAACTGAAATTTTTTTAAGCATTTTTTTCTAAAAATCAAGACTATAGAGTATGATCCCGTATTTTTCAACTTATTTCTTGCTATATATCCTCACTTTGTTTCATTTTATTTTATATGCATAGTGGGGAAATATCAACTTAATGGTCATTTCTGAGAAATTCTTACAGGATTTTTTATTTTATTTTTTTTTAAAGATTTTATTTATTTATTTGAGAGAGAGAATGAGAGACAGAGAGCACGAGAGGGAAGAGGGTCAGAGGGAGAAGCAGACTCCCTGCCGAGCAGGGAGCCCGATGCGGGACTCGATCCCGGGACTCCAGGATCATGACCTGAGCCGAAGGCAGTCGCTTAACCAACTGAGCCACCCAGGCACCCTTACAGGATTTTTTAAATCTTTGTTACAATCTGAATTACTTAAATGTGGGGGGAAAAACCCACAAGTTTCAAAAAAATTAAAATTAATAAATTATTCTTTAAAAACATTGTTTAGATAGGAAAGGAATCCCCCAACAAGCCATTAAAAGTCTAAGGAAATAGGGGCTCCTGGGTGGCTCAGGTCTGACTCATGATTTTGGCTCAGGTCATGAACTCAGGGTCGTGAGACTGAGCCCGTGTTAGGCTCCATGGTGGGCATGGAGTCTGCTGAAGATTCTCTCTCCCTCTGCTCCTCCCTGCTCATGTACACACGTGCTCTCTTTCTCCCTCTCTCTCTAAAATAAGTAAATAGCTCTTAAATAAATAAATAAAAGTCTAAGGAAAAAAATGAAATTAGTTTTCAAACTAAACCTAGGTCATGAATAACTGTAGGTCTGCTTTGGTTTAAGAATTCTTTCCTAAAGAGCCAAGATGTCCATCGACAGATGACTGGATAAAGAAGATGTGGTATATATATACAATGGAATATTATGCAGCCATCAAAAGGAATGAGATCTTGCCATTTGCAACGACGTGGATGGAACTGGAGGGTATTATGTTGAGTGAAATAAGTCAAACAGAGAAAGACATGTATCATATGATCTCATTGATATGAGGAA
>NW_028023385.1:0-646 GCF_054177405.1 Leptonychotes weddellii
AAAAGGGAGGGGAGGAGCAGAAGGAGAGGGAGAGCAAATCCTAAGTAGGCTCCATGCCCAGCACGGAGCCTGACTCAGGGCTCAATCCCACCAGCCTGAGATTATGACCTGAGCTGAAATCAAGAGTCACTTAACCAACTTAGCCATCCAGGCGCCTCTTAAATTTTTTTTTTATATTCACTGTTTGTTTTTTTTTTTTAAACTTCAGGCCAAAATTGATAAAACAATTGTAAGATACTTAAAGTGCCTGTTGTGATGATTTGATATACATTGTGAAAAGAGTCCCTCCATCCAGTTAACACATCATCACCCTCCTATTTACCTTTCTTCTGTGAGAATGTTTAAGTTCTACTCTCCTTAGTAAATTTCAGTTATATAACACAGTGTTACCAGCTGTGGTCATCATGTTTTACATTAGCTCCTCAGACCTTAGTCATCTTCTAGCGGAGAGTCCAGATCCTTTTACCAACCTCTCCCTATGCTCCTCCCTCCATCCCCAGTCCCTGGCTATCACTTTTCTATTCTGTGTCTATCAATTTCACTTTTTAAATGCTTTTTAAAATTAAAGATTTTATTTATTCATTTGAGGGAGAGAGGGAGAGAGAGTGCACAAGCAGGGGGAGGGGCAGAGGGAGAGAGAGAAGCA
>NW_028023386.1:0-646 GCF_054177405.1 Leptonychotes weddellii
GTCTCAGACCCCAAGCAGAGAAGAGAGGGAGCTGCAAGTTCTCTGCCCAGGGCTCCCACCTGGCTGCACAGCTAACAATCTCTTTGTCAAAGTAAATCATGGGACAAGACAAGATTCAAGAGGATGAAGGAGTAAAATCCATCTCTCAGTGGTAGGGGCAAGAGGATCCCACTGGAAAGGGGTATACCAGTTGGGATGAGAGGAATTCCTGGCTAGCTTTTTGCTATGTGCCCCATCAAATAGAGGTTTAATTACCACATATTTACATATTGAGGATGCTTTGGTAATAGAGAAGTTCTGGGATAGATGTAGATTGAGATAGAGACAGAGAAAGGTGTAGATGTAGATATACAAGGATGGATGGATGAATGGATGGATAGATAGATAGATGATAGATAGATAATGGATGGATGAATAAATGAATGGATAGATAGATGATGGTTGGATGAATGGATAGATAGATAGATGGATAGATAGATAGATGATGGATAGGTGGATAGATGGATGGTTGGATGGTTGGATAGATGGATGGATGGATAGATGATGGATGGATGGATAGATGGATGGATGGATGGATAGATAGATGATGGATGGATGGATAGATGGATGGATGGATAGATGGATGGATATAGACAGAAAATAGATA
>NW_028023387.1:0-646 GCF_054177405.1 Leptonychotes weddellii
TAAGTCAAGCAGAGAAAGTCAATTATCATATGGTTTCACTTATTTGTTAAACATAAGGAATAGCATGGAGGGCATTAGGAGAAGGAAGGGAAAAGTAAAGGGGGGGTGGGAATTGGAGGGAGAGATAACCATGAGAGACTATGGACTCTGAGAAACAAACAGGGTTTTAGAGGGGAGGGGGGATTGGTTAGCCCGGTGATGGGTATTAAGAAGGGCACGCACTGCATGCACTGGGTGTTATACGAAAACAATGGATCGTGAATCACCACATCAAAAACTAATGATGTATTGTATGGTGACTACCATAACATAATAAAATTTTTTAAAAAATGTAAGCACTTAATAAGGGGCAGCTGACTATTCATATTACTATTATCATTATTCAAAGAGGTTTTTCTTCTTTTCCCTCCCCCTTGCTTCTCTCTCTTGCTTCTCTAAAACCTCCCGGTTCTTTACAACTTCATGTCCCTCATCCCTACCTCCACCCACCCCAGCAGCTCCCCCCAAGACTCCCAATCTCTCCTGCTGGGACTGCAAATCTCCTGCCCCACCTCTCCTAGCTACTTATCTCTGGGACTATTGTCTCCTCTCAATAACCACATTAGCATAAATGTTATTATCTCTAAAATCCAATTAATTTCCATTA
>NW_028023388.1:0-646 GCF_054177405.1 Leptonychotes weddellii
GGAGAGATCACAACCAACACCAAAGAAATACAAACAATTATAAGAACATATTATGAACAACTCTATGCGAGCAATTAGATAACCTGGAAGAAATGGATGTCCACTATCACCAGTGCTATTCAACATAGTATTAGAAGTCCTAGCCACAGCAATCAGACAACAAAAAGAAATCAAAGGCATCTAAATCAGCAAAGAAGAAATCAAACTCTCACTCTCTGCAGATGACATGATACTTTATAGGGAAAACCCAAAAGACTCCACCCCAAAACTGATAGAACTCATACAGGAATTCAGTCAAGTGGCAGGATAGAAAATCAATGCACAGTAATCAATGGCATTCCTATACACCAACAACAATACAGAAGAAAGAGAAATTAAGGAGTCAATGTGATTTACAATTGCACCCAAAACCATAAGATACCTAGGAATAAAACTAACCAAAGAGGCAAAGGATCTGTACTCAGAGAACTATAAAATACTCATGAAGAAATTGAGGAAGACACAAAGAAATGGAAAAACATTCCATGCTCATGGATTGGAAGAACAAATATTGTGAAGATGTCAATGTTACCTAGAGCAATCTACATATTCAATGCAATCCCCATCAAAATACCATCCACTCTTTTCAAAGAAATGGAACAAATAA
>NW_028023389.1:0-646 GCF_054177405.1 Leptonychotes weddellii
ACTGGAGGAGATTATGCTAAGTGAAATAAGTCAAGCAGAGAAAGTTAATTATCATATGGTTTCACTTATTTGTGGAACATAAGGAATAGCATGGAGGACATTAGGAAAGGAAGGGAAAAATGGGGGGGAAATTGGAGGGAGAGATGAATCATGAGAGACTATGGACTCTGAGAAACAAACAGGGTTTTAGAGGGGAGGGGGGAGGGGGGATTAGTTAGCCCGGTGATGGGTATTAAGGAGGGCATGTACTGCATGGAGCACTGGGTGTTATACGAAAACAATGAATCGTGGATCACCACATCAAAAACTAATGATGTATTGTATGTGACTAACATAACAATAAAATTAAAAAAAAAATCTAGTCCAATAACTGTAATTTTACTTTTTAACAGCTAGATAAAAATTAACTTCACCTTTAAATAAATTCATGAAAATTTATTCAGTTATCTAATAATATTCTAATTATTTTATAGTTAGAATTGTATGTGAGTGCAAAAAAAAAAAAGATTAAAAAATGATTTAGTCTATTAAGCTACTGGTGCAACCCTCCCTCTGAGCTCACCCGATACTCTAAAAAGGAACATGTGAGCTTTTCTGCAGCCCTATTCTAAGTGAGGGTGCAACTTATACCTCATAGTACTCAAAA
>NW_028023390.1:0-646 GCF_054177405.1 Leptonychotes weddellii
CAACTTGGTTAGATTTTATTTCTTTTATTTCTCCAGAAAGGGTTTCTCTGATATCTTCCATGCTTATCAAGCCCAGCTAGTATCTTTAAAATTGTCATTCTGAACTTTAGTTCCAACATCTTACTAATGTCTGTACTGATTAGGTCCCTGCCAGTCAATACTGCCTCTTGTTCTTTGTTTGGAAGTGTTTTTTTTTTTTTCCATCTTGTCACTTTTTCCAGAGGAGAATAAATGAATGAGACAACATAACGCTAACTGGGTAACAATGATCCCAGAAAAATATACATTAAACAAATCAGAAGAGACCTGAAACCAGGGGAAAAGAAAGGGAAAGAAAGAAAAAAGAAAAAGAGATAAAAAACAAACAAACAAACAAACAAAAACAGAATATGATCAAATATGATCAGACTGGTGCATAGATCACTGCCATACACTAGATTTTGGGACTATTTTGGTCTGTTCGAAAAAAGTGTCTCTCAAAATTTTAAAGAAAGAAAAGCTTATATATGTACAAAAATAAGGGTAAATACAATGAAGGCATGGAATATGACTGTAAAGATGAAAATTATAAAAGATTTTATAAAAGGAATTGATAAGATAAGAAGTTGGTTGAAAAAAGAAAGAAGAGGATTTTAAAGAAAAAAGA
>NW_028023391.1:0-646 GCF_054177405.1 Leptonychotes weddellii
ATAATGCTCGCCAATATTAATCCATGCTGCATCGGTATCGGTCCAACAGCAGTATTTTCCGCCATAATAACTTGGCTTGGTGCGCCAGGTACCATTTCAACAGTATTCATCTCAACCGACTGTATTGAATTAGCATGACCTGCTTCATTGGTTGAGTTCACAGCGACATCCTGATGATTATTCACTGTTTCAGAGGTTGCAGTTGTCATTAACTATCCTCCTTATTTTGCAGGTTAGTTCTGCCATTGGAATGAGTATCTTTTTTCACAAATTTGGTAGCATCAATAGGCTGATAGTCATAAACCTCAGTAGTTTGTCCTCGTGGCACAGCTTGGCTAGTATGACTTACATTTTCATCATCCAATGCTTTTTTGCCCAAATGATAAGCTGCCACTAAAGCGGCTAATAGCAGTAAAGCACCTACTTCCACTAATAATAGGTATTCTGTGTATAAGGCGATACCCACATGCTTAGCTGAGACCGTACCAGCACCAATGGTTGCTTCTATCTCTGAACCGTGTAACCCGCTGTTTCCGTTACCCAATGACAGTACGTAAAATAGCACTACAGCAATTATAAAAGTTAAAGCAGTTGGTACTGCCCAAACATCTGAGGAAAGCCATTTACTCTCGCGAGCATCATTAGA
>NW_028023392.1:0-646 GCF_054177405.1 Leptonychotes weddellii
TATTAAAGAGGGCACGTACTGCATGGAGCACTGGGTGTTATGCACAAACAATGAATCATGGAACACTACATCAAAAACTAATGATGTAATGTATGGTGATTAACATAACAATAAAAAAATAAAAAAAAAAGAAAGATCTGGAAAAAGAAAAAAAAATGTAGGACTGGTCTGGCGCAGGTGACATACTCTTCCACAAGGGGGGATTTCCTCTTAGCTAAGAATACTGTGGTTTGTTTCTGGGATGTCAAGAGGCCAACCTCCTGAGGAAGATGCTAAGATGAACTATCACTCAGGGGGTACCTGCCCAAATGGGTGTGCTGAGTCATCGGTGTGAAATCAAACCTGCTCCAGAAATGGGAGGAAATTCCAGTCAGGGGGAGGAGATTAAGCTTGTGGCTCTTAAAATCTGGGACAGTTTTATCCTTGCTAGGGAACCTCTGGAAATTATTGGAGATGTTGGTTTTTTTTTTAATTTAATTTAATTTTATTTGTCAGAGAGAGACACAGCAAGAGAGGGAACACAAGCAGGGGGAGTGGGAGAGGGAGAAGCAGGCTTCCCGCAGAGCGGGAAGCCTGATGTGGGACTCGATCCCAGGACCCTGGGATCATGACCTGAGCCGAAGGCAGACGCTTAACGACTGAGCCA
>NW_028023393.1:0-646 GCF_054177405.1 Leptonychotes weddellii
CTGTGTGAGGATGACTCCGCAGACTGCTAGAGGTCAAGGGACACTGCACCTTCCGGAAGGATGCAAAACTCACAGGACTTGTAACACAGACCCTCCTACCAAGTCCCTGTGGTCAGCACTGACCGCTCAGAGTGTGTTCCAGGAGAAGATACACCAGGTACTGACAACTGATCAATAACCCGATTTGTTTAATTGACAGTCACTTAGAAAGACAACAGCCCAGGGACAGGACACACCCAGGTGGGCCAGCCCTAGGGGCTCCTGTAGGGACAGAGGGACAGGACACGCCCGGGTGGGCCAGCCCTAGGGGCTCCTGTAGGGACAGAGGGACAGGACACGCCCGGGTGGGCCAGCCCCGGAACTGATGAGCCCACCCTCTCTGCGATGTCAGCCTTGCACACCGTGCCCACCCATCGCGGCCTTTGCCATGGAAGATGAACAGGACCAACTTCCAGTCTTCCTGAAGCAAACGTCCCTCTGTGGCTTCTCCACCCCTCCAGCTCCTGGTGTCCACCCGCCCAGCAGCCTCTGCCCCCTGCAAGCCAGCACGCTGGCAGCCCCGGGTGTGGACACTAGCCCTGGGACAGGAGAAGCCCAGGCTGAGGCCCCTGGGCCTGTGTTCGTGTCTCACGGCCCCTGCCCCCAT
>NW_028023394.1:0-646 GCF_054177405.1 Leptonychotes weddellii
GGAAGAGCTAGGTTCAAAGTTGGGATTTGGGAAGCAGCCTCTGACAGCACAGAAGCCTAGTGAACTATGGTCATTTGTTCAGGAGGTCCGTATTCACAGATGTGCTCTAAGAGTGTAATACAATTTTTGGCCCCACCCAACAAGGTATTTTATTACCATCCATATAGGAACCAACAAACAGATCGGCCTGAGGAGGCAAGTGCTAATGTATGTGGTTCAAACCCGTCAAGCCTCTGAAGAGTCAGTAGTCCAGCTTTTCTTTTGAGGCTTGAGCAATAAAATGCGCCTTTCAATTCTACAGTTCTGGGAATACAGCTCCCTCATCCTTCCTTGTTTCATATTAGTTTTTGCTTTATGATTTTCAACCTTCAGAAAGTTAATCTTGATTCAGGAGAAAGAAAAAAGGATCGATAATGAGAACTCTGTGGGACGGGGAGTAGGAATTGCAGCTAGGTGTTAGAATGAAAGCAAAGGTAGCATTGACGTCTTCACAATATTTGTTCTTCCAATCCATGAGCATGGAACGTTTTTCCATTTCTTTGTGTCTTCCTCAATTTCTTTCATGAGTATTTTATAGTTTTCTGAGTACAGATCCTTTGCCTCTTTGGTCAGATTTATTCCTAGGTATCTTATGGTTTTGGGTGCA
>NW_028023395.1:0-10868 GCF_054177405.1 Leptonychotes weddellii
AAAGGGATTCTGTCGTATCTTCCATGCTTTTTTCAAGCCCATCTAGTATCTTTATAATCATCCTTCTGGACTCTAGTTCCGACATCTTACTAATGTCCGTATTGATTAGGTCCCTGGCAGTTGGTACTGCCTCTTGTTCTTTTTGTTGAGGTGAGTTTTTCTGTCTTGTCATTTTGTCCAGAGGAGAATAGATGAATGAGAGCACAAAATGCTAACAGGGTAACAACGACCCCAGAAAAATATACACTAAACAAATCAGAAGAGACCCGAAACCAGGGGGAAAAGAAAGGAAAAAAAAAAAAAAAAGAATATGATTAGGCTGGTGAATAGATCAGATCTATATAGTAGATTTTGGGAATATTTTGGTCTGTTGGAAGAAACTGCCTCCCAAAATTTTAAAGAGAGAAAAACATATATATAAATAAACCTAAATATGATGAAGGGATGGAATATGACTGTAAAGATGAAAAGTATAAAAGATTTTATAAAAGGAATTTATAAGATAAGAAGTTGGTTGATAAGAGAAGAAAAACTAAAAAAAAAAAAAGAAAAGGGAGAGTATGTGATCAGGCAGGAGACTAGAACAAAGCCATACACTAGAGATTTAGGGTATATTTTGGTCTGTTAGAAGAAACTGTATCCCAAAATTTTAAAGAGAGAGAAACTTATATATATACAAAAAATAAGGTTAGCTACAATGAAGGGATAGAATATGATTCTAAAAATGAAAATTAAAAAAGATTTTTTAAAAAAGGGATTGATAAGATGTTGGTTGAAAAAGGGAAAAAGAAAAATTAAAAAAACAGAAAAAGAAAAAAATAAAATTTAAAAAATTAACTTTGAAAGACTAAAGCATCATTGGAAAAAAGGCATGAATTCTGTACTGTATTCCCCTAGTACTGGAGTTCTGTAGTTCTCCTTGATCGTAAACTTGGTCTTGACTGGCCATTCTTGCTGATCTTCTGAGGGAGGGGCCTGTTGCAGTGGTTCTCAAATGTCTTTGCTGGAGGCGGAATTGTCCCGCCCTTGCCAGGAGCCGGGCTAAGTAATCTGCTCTGGTTTGCTCTCAGTAGCTTTTGTTCCATGGAAGCTTTTTGTACAGCTTTGGAGGACGAGAATGAAAATGCCAGCCTCCCAGTCTCAGTCCCAGAGGAGCCAAGAATTTGGGGCCCCACTCCTCAGTGCACCCTCAAAGAAAAGTATTCAATCACTCCTGTCTCCCCGGTCTCCAGCTGTACTCCGAGCTCAACCGGCCTGTGACTGAGCCTTTCTATCTCTGGCACACGACCCCGTTTATAGTCTCCAAACCCAGCAGATTCCTGCGGTGCGCTCCCGCGCAGCTCCTCGGGGTGGGGAGGAAGGGGAGTCTCCCCAGATCTGCCACTTGTTGGGTCCCTGCTGGAGGAGCAGTGGCCCAACTGTGCCGCAGATCACGGTTTAGGGCAACTCCGAGCTGAGAGCCCGCACCGTCTCTGCAGCCGGCTTCCCTGCCCTGATACCTGCGAGCTCTGCCACACTCAGGCACCCCCGTCTTTCTGTGACCCTGAGGGTCCTGAGAGCACACTGCCCCAGCGAGGGTTCCACCCCCTGCTTAACCACTGGAGTGATGTCCCTCAGCGGAGCCGATTTCTAAAAGTTCCGATTTTGTGCTCTGCTGTTTTATCACTTGTAAGTAGCAGCTGATGGAGGCCCCCTCCCCCGCCGTCTATCCTCCTGATTATCGCCTCGGATTCACTTCTGCACACATCCTACCTTCCAGAAAGTGGTCGCTTTTCTGTTCATAGAGTTGCTGCTATTCTTTTCTTCGATCTCCTGTTAAGTTTGTAGGTGTTCAGAATGGTTTGAAACCTATCTAGAGCTGAATTCCTGGGACCAGAGGAAATTTAGGTCTCCTATTTCCCTGCCATCTTGTTCCTCCTCCAGTTTTTACTTTTTAAATAGAAATGTGAGGATATAATATATAACTTTATGCTTTAATTTTTTTAAAAAAATTTAACTACTGAGCTTTTTGTACCGTTATACTTTTTTTATGATTATCATTTTAATGATCATGCCTAGCTATTTATTATTGGAAATTTAATATTTTTGGAGAAAATTACTGAAAAAATTATTATTTGGAAATAAGTAAGATTTTTGATAGTATAAATAATGTTATAGGATAGCTTTCCAGGAGCAGAAATATTGGGTCAACGGGTATCAAGCACTTTGAGGATTACTTTGCACATATTGCCTAACTGCTTTGAAATGTGTTTTCCCTACTTTATAAGCAGTATGTGAATATGCCTATTCCATGAAATTGTCACCACTGGTATATATTTGTGTGTGTTTTATACATATATATTTTTATGTATTATATATATATATATACATACACACACACTTTTTTTTCTGAATTATAGGTGAAAGATTAAGTAGTGTTTCTATAATTACAAGTGAAATGAACATTTTCTACTCCAGATTTCATATTTGTAGAATACTGTTTTTCTCTGTTTGCCCATTTCATATTGAGATTTAATATAAAACTCCTAGGAACTTAGGGAAATCTAAAGAAGTGGGCTCCTCACACCCATTTGGCAGAATGTCTTCTATTATCCAAGGACAGGTGTCCAGTCAGTGGAAGTGGGGAAGAGAATCTAGGTCTCCTGACTCCTCGTGGAATCGAATATATCAGAATTTTAAATGAAAAATTAAAAAAATAATATATTTGTAATTTCTGGCTAACTTCTGAGATGGAAAAGACATTTTCTAGTGATGAATAGGCTTATTATGTTCTCATAAATGAATTGATGTTCACAATAGTTAGAAGCACAGGATCTTAGAACTGGAAGGAACTCCAGCTAATTCAACCCCCCATTTCACAGAGGAAGAGATTGATGAGCAGAGAGGTAGTGTGGTTTGCTCCAGGTCAGGTCATGAATAAATGCAGAAATAGGAGTCTTGGTATGGCTTCCTAACTGCTGGCCTTTCCACTGCCCCAGATAAGCTGCTGGCTTTTTTTTTTTTTTCTTTTACCCATATGTTAATTTACTTCCTTACTAAGAGAGATTGTTTTTAAAAAAATCATACTGTCTCCATCAATTTATTGGAGATAGAAGGATCCTTATAAAACAGATATTCCCTTACTCTTTGTCATGTCGTAAAAGATTTAAACAGTCATAAAGCCTAGCACAGAATGCTGACAAACGACACAAAAGAATCAAAATCAAATTAAGTGATCAAAAATGAAAACCAAAATGCTGCAATGAGAATAATGTAAATCATGCAAAGCAATCATAAGTATAATACAAATACCTATTTCTGTCTGATCCTCTCACTCATATTTAGGTTACAAATAACTTCTTCTTAGAAAAGGGGAGAGCCCCATATTTGATTTATTTCCCTATCCAAGTAAATTTTAGAAGACTGCCAAAGCTTTCCACATAAATCTCAAATATCTTTCCATATTGTGGAGGAAAGGAGAGAGAAAGAGAGAAAAGAGCTTACTATTTATGAAGGTGATCAGATGGGTGTAGGAGGAGTTAGCTTTTAACTTTTTCATTTATTATTTTCTAGGAGTTAATATTTCACAGAAAAGCAAACTATAAATGATGTCTTTGCAGAATTATGAAGAAATAGCTTGGGAATTTTCTTTCTTCCTTTAAAAAATATCTTCTTGAGTATAGTTGACACACAATGTTACATTAGTTTCAAGTGTGCAACATAATGCTTCAACTTCTCTATATGTTATGCTGTGCTCATCGCAAATGTAGCTCCCATCTGTCACCACACAACGCTATTACAGTATCATTGACTATATTCCCTATCCTGTACCTTTTATTCTCATGACTTATTCATTCCATAACTGGAAGCCTCTATCTCCTACTTCCCTTCTCCTGTTTTGCCCATTCTGCGCCCCCATCCCCCACCACAGCAACCATCAGTCTATTCTCTGTATTTATAGTCTGATTCTGCTTTTTGTTTACTCATTTGTTTTTTTCTTTGTTTTTTTGGATTTCGCATATGAGTGAAATCATACAGTATATGTCTTTCTCATTTCACTTGGCATAATACCCTCTAGGTCCATCTGTGTTGTAACAAGTGGCAAGATCTCAGAGGATTTTCTATATTTTAAATTTATAGTTCATTATTGTATGTATACTTCCCCTCTCCTTTTTTTTTTTTTTTTAAATAACAGGGACAAATGAAAAGTAAAATTCCAACTTCGTAGTTATTTATTGGATTAAGCCAGGATCAGCAAACATTTTCCATAAAGGGCCAGATAGTTGTATAGTATATATTTCTGGTTTGGAGGGACACATGGTCAATGTTGCAACTACTTGACTCAGCTTCTGTAGCAAGAAAGCAGACACTGAAATAACTGAATGAAGGAGTGTCACTATGTAACAATAAAATTTTACTTATTGGACATTGCCATTTGAATTTCATAGAATTTTATGTGTCATGAAATATTGTTCCTTTGATTTGTTTTTTAAATTAAAATACATTAAAAAAACACCATTCTGAGCTCACTGATATGAAAAGAGATGGCCAGTCAGATTTGCCCTGGGGCTAGAGTTTGCTGATCCCTGGTAAAACTGAATTTCCTCATCACAAGGATTTTGGTAGCCACTACTATGATCTCTTTCATAAGTAAATAAGCTTGTTTATGAACTAGTGAGCCTTTTACAAACTCTCACACTGCCTCCTTCTACTGTGGAACAGAAAAGAAAAAGGAGGGAAGGAGGGGTAGGGGAGAGAGGAAGGGAGAGGGAAAAGGCGAGAGAGAAGGAGAAAGCAAGCAAGAAAACATATACACCTCATAAATCGTCTTCGACTTTGATCTTTCTCGAACTTAGTTATAGCCCCACTTATAAACCCATATACCTAAGCTTGATTTTTTTAAGGTGTCATCTTTTTAGATAAATGGTTAGACTGTATCAACTTTCTTTAAAATTCATCATTTTCTTCCCTGGAGATGTTTGTGCATGTTACGTTTTGTTTGGATATGAAAATTGCATTGTAATGTGTGTAATATGGTGGTAAGTGGTTGTGACCTAAAATATTTGCTTCTTTTCTTAAATACACTAATTTCAGCATTTTTAAAAATTCAAATGGCTTAACAAGAAGAATGATTCAGATATTGTATTTTATTTAATAGGTATATGTATCACTTTTTCTATATAATTTCATCTCTGCATGATTCTAAACATCTAGATATTTGGAAGTAAGGTTGAACATTTCACTTTATAATCCAAATGTTCGGTGTTATGCAAATATAAATATAAATATAAATGTATATATAGGATATACTGAGCCATCTTTATTGAAAGTTTTGATGAATTTCTTAATTATCCATAAAAATGATGATTTATCAATTTACAGATACTTAGAAATTTATTTAGAGCTATTTGTAGGCATGAATGCCTAAAAAATTAAAATATTTATATTTTAGAAAAATATGTTCAATGTTGGAATTGATCTCTTTTTCTTATTTGTACTTACTTTATATATATTTTATATATTATGAATGTGCCTGAAAACATCAATGTACAAACACTAAGTAAATGAAACCTTAGTTTTTGAGTCAGTAGCTGCTGTGAGCATTCACTGCAATGCAGTTATCTACACCAGAAGTCAATCCAGGGATTTCTGTTCAAGAAAGGAACCTCACCCTTAGAACTATGAAGGAATTTTATGGTGATACTTACTAGGTGGTGGGTTTTACATTAAATAAGATGTGTGTGACTAGTACTTTGTAAGTTAAAAAGTGCTGTACAAACTTTAGTGGTTATCTGTTTAACTTACCTTAAGACATTCATTTTTCTCCATCTTGTTTCAGAAGCTATTTCTAAGTCAGACAGTAAGTGTTATCATAACTGGTTTCCCTTCAGTAGGCTGTGGATACATTCTAATTTTACTATTTTGCAACTGTTAGTCAAGAATAATTTATTAAGTGATGGGGCACCTGGGTGGCTCAGTCAGTTGAGCATCCGACTCTTGATTTCAGCTCAGGTCATGATCTCAGGGTCGTGAGATTGAGCCCCATATCGGGCTCCATGCTCAGCGCTGAGTCTGCTTGGGATTCTGTTTCTCCTTCTCCCTCTGTCCCTAGCCCCTCTCACATGCTCGCTCACTCTCTCTTTCTCTAAAATAAATAAATAAAATCTTAAAAAAAGAATTTATTAAATGAGTGCTCTATCTAGCCCTCCATTAAAGCACCATGTGTCACAGGTGTTGTTGCAACAAGGAAAATTTCACAGGAGGGATAGTGGATGCGGCAAAATCAGAATCACAGGCGAGTTAGAATTTTACCCTGGACCTAAAGGAGGGGAGGAGTTTGGGAAAATGTTATCGGAATAGAAAACAAAATTTTTTTTAATTAACAAGGTGGTATGTTCTCCTGGAATGTTCTCTTGTTGAGACACCAGACATGAATTTTATGCAGAGATAAATGTGCATTCTTATTAGAGCCTAGGCCAACTTTGCTGACAACTAACTGTAGGGAAATCATTTCCTGGGCCGCAGGAAATATATACACATTATATATAAAGGGATTAGATCACTTATATTGAAATGGCTGTTGTACTGTGTTTAGCCACATAAACTTTTATTTACCTTTTATTTACATGAATGGAAAAGAGCAAATAAAAATGACCTTGTCGAGTTTCAAAGGAATGAAAAATTGGCCAGGCAATCATTTTGTTAATTTTGAGTCTCCTTTTTACCTTTCTGTGAATAATTTTCAATTTTACACCTGCAAACATGGAGGGTTGGTCCCATGGCATGATTTACATATTGGCATGATTAAGAGAAAGTGAAGATTACATATTGTCAAGTGTAAGCAAAGATGGTGTAAGATACATCTCTAAATATATTAAAGAGCAAGACAAACAAGAGTTTTGCTCATTTTCTTGGAACAAAAGTAGGAAAATGGAGTTCCTAAGTCAGCATCTGCCTTGTAAATCCATTAGAGGTTCATGTTAAACTTCAGGACAAAATTCTGACATTTGTTGACCAGTTCAAACATGAGTTTGTAAAAAAGAAACTCCTTGTCTCTTGCATAAGAAGGAACAGTGTTCATCATATCCTCAGTAACTGAAAAGCATCTGTGCATGATGGGAAAAGGAAAGAGGCAGAGTGCAAATGAAGTCAAGTATTAGTTATCCAAAACTGTGAGTCTATTTGGATAATCAAAACTACATATAAACATAGGTTTTTAGTATACTGCTGCTTTGCAATAAATATTAATTTCACTTTAATTACAGCCATCATTACTGTCAGCTTATTCAATTGTTCCTCCTTACATGAATGTAGATTCAGAAGAAATCAAATCTTCAACTCTTCATGTTGTCAGAATTCATAAGTAGGAAAACATGTGCCCTGTCTTTAAAAATTAATTGACATTGGAGACACTTTGCCAAGTTCCTGCTCAAGCATTTCATTCAAATCTGAAGGAGGGGTGTGTTTAAATAGGAGTATAATCCCTGTGGTATCTTATATCAGCAATAATATGTTTAATATATTCTTTCTTAAGGAGGCATAACGAAGTAAAGATGGGAAAGCTGACCTTGTGACATAAAGTTTTAGAATCTTTGAAAACACTCAGTTTGTCAGTTATTCTCTGATGAATATGCCTCAGATATGGTAACTATTCCTCTCTGCATATGGATCTAATTAAAAGGGCCACTTGTCATTAAATAGGGCTTTAATAGTCTTTCTAAGTTGCTTCAAAAATTACTAAGTTTGATTTTTCTCTCTACCTATATTCAACTAAGTCTTTAAAATAGTCTCCTAAAAAATTGCACTAACACTTCCTGTTTCCTGGGTTTCATCTACTACATTCCATTTAGCACATCTAATTGGGATCTGCTGCCTATCATGTGGCCAAAGCCTGGAGTGCCACTCAGCAATGTTCTCTGCCAAAATCCCAGAGAGCATCCCCTCTTTTCTTGGTCAATGGACTTGCATCAGCAAAGTTTTGCGAACTGACGTAGAACAGATCAATGGTCTTATGCAACATATTCCTAACTTCTAAATGCAGAGTCTCAGTACTGATCATTGTATTTCATGCCAGTTAGCATCCATTTCAGATTGTTTTACTCTTTTCTGTTTCTTGTGACCTGATTAAAATGAAAGCTGCTATCAATAGTATAGATTCTATACCATTTATAAGTTTTCCTACTGGATGTTTTGTTTTTCCAAAAGAATTCACGTTTGAAGAGTACTACAGAGAACAATCACAAGAAATACAGAAGATGTTTATAGGAGAATAGGTGCTTCAATTTATACATTTCCATGATATTATTTATTTTATAGTCATTGTTCTCAAACTGTGGAGTTGAAATGACTGAAATAAATTACTGGACTGAGAATTCCTTGCATTTCTTTAAGTTCATTAAATATATGCTCTTCTTTTTGAGATTCAAAATCCCTAAGTATTTGTTAATCATCATCTTCTTTTTCCTTGTGTTTTTAACTGCGGAAGTAAGCAGTAATTGGTACCTAATGTCATTTTATGTCCCCCAACTTTTGAAACACATTTTGACAAATTATATTTGAGTTTTCTTCAAACAGAAATTTTCAGAATGAGTGACTGCAGTAACAGGGGAAAAAATCTCTCCCAAGTTGAGATGATTTCTTCTTTCATTGATCCCCTGAGCCTGGAGTATGGGGTATTTTTATTACAACATTTTTGAGGTGGGGGACTTCTTTCAGCATTTTGTAAGAGTTAGGTACACGGACTCGAGAAACCTAGGTACATACAAATATGTAAACTTCCAGAAGCTTCATGGAACCGTCATTCAGGAACTCAGGTAGAGAGGCTCTAGTAGTTGAGAGAGTATGAACATGTCCCTACACAAGAGTGCGAATTGCTTAGGGGACCGTATATCAGGATGGGTAGCTAGAGGATATGATAGCAGTATGATACTGATTTCAGTAGAAGCTAAGCAGTGCTTGCAGAGGGAAGAGTATTAAAATTAAAAGAAAATGTAAAGTTCATAAGGGGCAAGAAGGAGTTCTTGCCTGGGAAGAAGCTGGTCTTAGCTGAACAATTGGTCTAGCCAGCTAGATGGGCTGCGGTGGACGGCTCCTCTTCTACCCTGGACCTAACTGTATTCTATGCACTTTAAACATCTGTCAGAATTATATTTACATTTTCTCCTGTTGTAGAATAGTCTTTGTTCCATTTGGAAATGGTCAAAAATGATGTTGCGGCTGGAGGAGCTTACTGTGAAGCCAGGGATGGGGAGGTACAACATTCATGGGGCCGGCAAAGGCCAGAAGGACAGGGCTAGAGTCTTGGAAAATTGCAGCTTGGAGCTCCCTGTGCGGGACGGAATAAAATGACGATGCAGTATGGCTTGGACATGTTTATCAATTATACCATGTACCAAAAAGGGGAATGAAAGTGCATTTATAAAATGCACAGAACAATAAATTGTTGCAATGCCTAAATTCATGTCAAAGCATAACAGGAAGGACTTGGGGTTTTTCATGCATCTGAATCCAGGAGTTGCCTTTTATAATGATGCCAGCTTAAGAATGTTAACTTTTATAAAACATCTAGGACAGTAAGACCTAAGTACTATTGTTATTATAATTGGATTGGACCCCTATGAAATGGTGATATTCAACTGCATTTTAATTTAAAGTTAGAATTTCATCAGGTTTGACCTAATATTACTTAAAATAGCAAAAAGAACTTTCATCACCTTTTCAAAATTTACTGACAAATATTTTTTAAAATGAATTTAAGAGTCAAATATTTACTAAATGAATAAATAACACTTTATTCATTAATGAAACAATCCCGCCGTAATATTTTTTAGATGTTATTGTAAGTGCTGCCTTCTGTGAAACGGTCAGACTGGGCAAGCAGCATGGCATAGTGGGATAAGAATGGGCCCTGGTGCTGCTGAGACCACCTCACTCACCGGCAGGTGAACTTGGGCTTGGGGCCCTCTTCAAATTCGCTGTGCCGAAGGTTGCTCATGTTTAACACAGAGATGAGCATCCCTTTGCTGGAATGGAACAGTTCTGTATAGTGATTGTAGTGGGTGGTTATCTAAATCTATACATGTGATAAAACGTCACAGAGCTATATGCACACACAGACCCCAAGCACGCACAGGCACACACACGCAAAAGGTAAGGTCTGTAGTTTAATCATATTTTGCAAATGTCAATTTCTTATTTTTTAAAAGATTTTATTTATTCATTTGAGAGAGAGAGAGAACATGAGTGTGGTGGGGGGAGGCAGAGGGAGAGGGAGAAGCAGACTACCCATTGAGCTTGGAGCCCAACGTGGGGCTTGATCCCAAGACCCGGAGATCATGACCTGAGCCAAAGACAGACTTTTAACTACCTGAGGCACCCAGGCACCCCGATTTCTTGGTTTAGATAATGTTTTGTTAGGATAATGATAATTCTGCAAGCTTTTAGCACAGAGCAGGAGAGCATATTGGGTGATGGTTATGTAAGACCTCTCTGTACTATTTTTGCAGTCTCTATGATCCTGTATTTCAGAATAAAAAGTTAAAAAATACACGTATTGTATGAGCCATCAATTCCACACATAGGTATTTCCCTTGGGGAAATGAAAACCTGTGCACACACATACACACAAACACACATACACATGCAACTGTATATGGATGTGTATAACTGTTCTAATCATCATCACCTCAAATTAGAAAGAACCCCGATGTCCTTCAACAAGGGAATGGATAAACACTGCAGTAGATCCATGCAATTTACTACTCCTTAGCAATAAAAAGTGACAAACCATCAAAATCCTAAAATAGAACACAGGCAGCAACCTCTTTGACCTTAGCCGCAGCAACTTCTTGCTAGAAACATCTCCACAGGCAAGGGAAGCAAGGGCAAAA
>NW_028023396.1:0-646 GCF_054177405.1 Leptonychotes weddellii
CTGACGCAGGGCTCGATCCCAGGACCCTGGGATCATGACCTGAGCTGAAGGCAGACGCTTAACGACTGAGCCACCCAGGCGCCCCGCTAGGCTTGGATATATTAAATCAGTTCTTTAAGCAGCAGGTTTACTTTCTCCAAGAATAATTGGCATAGATTAATCTTAAAATTACTTAGTATTCCTTGAGAAAAATTCCAGGTGGCAACATGGAGAGGAAGATGACCTGGAAGAATACATGGTAGCTAGTCTGGGATATAAAATATGTGGTAGAAAATCCAGCAAGTATATTACCAACTTTTGACTAATCCAGAGTTGAATCCCAAAAGTAGTGGAGTTTCTTCTTTATAATAATTCCACCAAGGAGAAGAAAATGTTTTCAATTTTACTTTTTTAAAGGGATCTGAAGAAGGCCGAGTTGCATCTGACTACAGAAAGGGCCAAAGTTGACAATCGTCTTCAGAACATGGACTTCCTGAAAGCAAAGTCGGAGGAGTTCAGATTTGGAATCAGAACCGCAGAGGTTTGTACGAAGGACTGAATGTATTTAGTTCTTTTTTTTTTTTTAAAGATTTTATTTATCATTTGAGAGAGAGAGAGAGAACATGGGGGTGGGGAGGGTCAGAGGGAGAAGCAGACTCCCTGCTGA
>NW_028023397.1:0-646 GCF_054177405.1 Leptonychotes weddellii
CATTGGGCTCCCTGCTCAGCGGGGAGCCTGCTTCTCCCTCTCCCTCAGCTGCTCCCCCCGCTTGCTCTCTCTCTGTCAAATAAATAAAATCTTAAAAAAAAAAGGCACCCCAGTGTTTTTAAGTAAACTGCATTATTCTCTCTTAACATCTGTTGTTATGATACTCTTTTTATTAAATGCAATCTGCATTGATTCTGATTCTGTTGTCAAATCTAATCATATGTATTTATAAAAAGATTGAAATTTGAGGGCGCCTGGGTGGCTCAGTTGGTTAAGCGACTGCCTTCGGCTCAGGTCATGATCCTGGAGTCCCTGGATCGAGTCCCGCATCGGGCTCCCTGCTTGGCGGGGAGCCTGCTTCTCCCTCTGACCCTCCCGCCCTCTCATGTGCTTTCTCTCTCTCATTCTCTCTCTCTCAAATAAATAAATAAAATCTTTAAAAAATTAAAAAAAAAATTACCTCAATCCACTGTCATACTTGTAGTAATATTGCTTTCAGTTTTATTCTTTACCTTTTAATATGAATTATTTTAACTTTCATTTATAGAATAAAAATTATTTTATGAAATCAAATTAATGACCATCTTCTTTATTTCCTTTATTTCCATTAAACAAGGCAATTAATCACAGGTAATAATGCGAGGTC
>NW_028023398.1:0-646 GCF_054177405.1 Leptonychotes weddellii
TTTTCATATGCTGTGTCAGTCAGAACAACTCTTCACTCATATTCCCCTAAGACGAACACATACCTTGTTGTGTCAGCTCCAATCTACCTCTGATGGCTTCCTTACTTCCGCAGCCTCAGTTAGCTCCACTTGTTTTCCTGACTTTCCAGAATAATTCATCCATAATTCTGTCATAGTCGTTGCCATGCCGTGTGCAAGCCTGAACTGTCCTGGATTCTAAGTTTATAAGGGAAAGACTTAGGTCTTATGTCTATAACATAGGAGACGCTCAACGTGTGTACTTGAATGCTTGGTTGAGTAATGAATGAAAGAACAAAAAAGCTGCCTTTTTTCTTTGTCTATGGAGATAAAAAATCTTAGAAATATGCATATAAATTTAGAAGAAGAGAAAGCATAATTTTATCAACTTAAAGGGAGTTCTCACAGCATCTTTTCATTCCAGTACATGAATAAAAAATTGCTACGTTAGAACTAAAAAAATCAGGCAAGCTTTAGTCCAGTTTCCTTTCAAAGGTAGCAATTTCTAACTATTAAAAATGAGAAATGCCTTAAAGAATGCACAAGCACCCGAGAGTGCTGATGAGTTTATATGGTGATTTTAGGAAATAAATGGATGACATTAACTATAAATGAAAGGATAAGAAAT
>NW_028023399.1:0-646 GCF_054177405.1 Leptonychotes weddellii
ATTTCTTATCCTTTCATTTATAGTTAATGTCATCCATTTATTTCCTAAAATCACCATATAAACTCATCAGCACTCTCGGGTGCTTGTGCATTCTTTAAGGCATTTCTCATTTTTAATAGTTAGAAATTGCTACCTTTGAAAGGAAACTGGACTAAAGCTTGCCTGATTTTTTTAGTTCTAACGTAGCAATTTTTTATTCGTGTACTGAAATGAAAAGATGCTGTGAGAACTCCCTTTAAGTTGATAAAATTATGCTTTCTCTTCTTCTAAATTTAGATGCATATTTCTAAGATTTTTTACCTCCATAGACAAAGAAAAAAGGCAGCTTTTTTGTTCTTTCATTCATTACTCAACCAAGCATTCAAGTACACACGTTGAGCGTCTCCTATGTTATAGACATAAGACCTAAGTCTTTCCCTTGTAAACTTAGAATCCAGGACAGTTCAGGCTTGCACATGGCATGGCAACGACTATGACAGAATTATGGATGAATTATTCTGGAAAGTCAGGAAAACAAGTGGAGCTAACTGAGGCTGCGGAAGTAAGGAAGCCATCAGAGGTAGATTGGAGCTGACACAACAAGGTATGTGTTCGTCTTAGGGGAATATGAGTGAAGAGTTGTTCTGACTGACACAGCATATGAAAA
>NW_028023400.1:0-646 GCF_054177405.1 Leptonychotes weddellii
CAAATGGATGCAGATATAACCAAGATGTCGGAGATGGAATTCAGGCTAGCAATTGTGAAGACAATGGCTAGAATGGAGAAATCAATTAATGGCAACATAGAGTCTCTAAGGGCAGAAATAAAAGGGGAATTGGCAGAACTTAAAAATGCTATCAATGAGATCCAATCCAATCTAGATAATCTAACAGCTAGGGTAACTGAGGCAGAAGAACAAATACACAACCTGGGAGACAATATAATAGATAAAAAGGGAAAAGAGGAGGCCAGGAAAAAACAACTCAGAATCCATGAAAATAGAATCAGAGAAATAAGTGACACCAGGAAGCATTCCAATGTCAGAATAATAGGAATCCCAGAGGGAGTGGAAAGAGAGAGAGGACTAGAAGATGTATTTGAGCAAATCGTAGCTAGAACTTCCCTAATCTGGGGAATGAAACAAACATTCACTTCCTAGAGGCAGAGAGGACCCCTCCCAAGATCAAGGAAAACAGGCCAACACCCCGGCATGTAATAGTAAAACTTGCAAATCTTAGAACCAAGGAAACCATCTTAAGGGCAGTTAGGGGGAAGAGATTCCTTACGTACAGAGGGAGGAACATCAGAATAACGTCAGACCTATCCACAGAGACCTGGCAAGCCAGAAAGGC
>NW_028023401.1:0-646 GCF_054177405.1 Leptonychotes weddellii
AAATGGAAGCGTTTTCATGATTTAGAACTCATATTAATAGAAATTGAATGCTAGTTCTTAAATAACTCTTAATAAATGTTATTCTTACTAAATAATATTTAATGCATTGAGTATATCAAATAAGTTACATAATGTATTAGTATATTAAAATACATAATAATATATGACCTATTAAATACTAAAATACATTGGTTTATGTTTCTGTTTCATTGAGGTATAATTGATATAATTCTACTGTTCTTAGGTGTACTGCATAAAAATTTGATATATCTATATATTATAAAATAATTATCAAAATAAGTGTAGTTATCATCTGTCACCACACAGAGCTACAATTCATTTTGTTATGATGAGAACTACTAAAACCTACACTCTCAGCCACTTTCTTATATACAACAGACCATTGTTAACTACAGTCACCATGCTCTACATTACATCACAGGACTTACTTATTTTTAACTTATGTATCATATAACTAGAATTTTTACCTCTTGAACACCTGCACCCATTTTGCCTCTATTTTTTTATGAATTTTTGATAACTGCTTGTAACCTTGGAATTATAATTTTACTGTTTCATGAAATACAAAAGTTATATGGATAGATCCCATATAACGTGATTGTATTATAAAAGTCAATTTTTATAA
>NW_028023402.1:0-646 GCF_054177405.1 Leptonychotes weddellii
CTCTCTGTCAAATAAATAAATAAAATCTTTAAAAAAAAAAAAAGATTTATTTATTTGACTGGGGGGGAGCCAAGTAGGGGGAGGGGCAGTCAGGGAGAAGCAGGCTCCCCACAGAGCAGAGGGCCCCATGCAGGGGATCAGGGCCTGAGCTGGAGGCTGTCGCGTAACCGACCTGAGCCACCCAGGCGCCCCTGGAATATGTTATTTCTTCATTAGCTTATTATTTTTTTTTTAAGATTTTATTTATTTATTTGAGAGAGAGCACATGAGAGGGGGGAGGGTCAGACTCCCTGCCGAGCAGGGAGCCCGATGCGGGACTCCATGCGGGACTCGATGCGGGACTCGATGCGGGACTCGATGCGGGACTCGATGCGGGACTCGATCCAGGGACTCGATCCAGGGACTCCAGGATCATGACCTGAGCCGAAGGCAGCTGCTTAACCAACTGAGCCACCCAGGCGCCCCTCTTCATTAGCTTATTAAGAGACATTAACCTGTATGCTACTGGCTTGTGAACTACTACTGTTATAAATTAGAGTCCCTACAGGGAACCTGTGCTATATAAACTATTGGCAAAGACAAATCTCAGTTTCTGGGCATAATTTGCTGGAGCGAAACAAGAGTGAGTTTCAGAGATTAACAAAGG
>NW_028023403.1:0-646 GCF_054177405.1 Leptonychotes weddellii
CCTCCGGGCCTGGCCGGAGTGGTGGGAGCTGATGTTCGGTCCCCAGGTGTCGGGCTTGGCGACCTGAGAAAGTGAAAGGAAAGCGCGAGCCCTCCCACCGCCCTGGCCTCAGCTGCCGTTGGGTACAAAGCGCAGGGCGAGGCGCTGGCCAGTGCTCCCCACGCAGTCAACTTGCCCTCCTGACATTCGGCACTTAGCAGAGCCAGACGACAAGGACTAGCCCTTACATTTCAGCCACCCTGTTCCTTCCTTCTACTCACCTTCTCTTTTGCAGTCCTTGCCCCCCGGTTTTTCCTGGGGTCCCTTGTTTGGCTGGGGTGGGGGGCGGCTAGTTGAGGGGGGGCAATGTCAAGGAGAATACAGATCTAGGTCTTGAGTCATTTGGCTGTTTTGTGGACTTGAATAACTCTTTCTGAGGAGCCACGGAGAGAAAGGAGGCGACCCAAAGAGAAGATTAAAAAACAAAAACAACAAAACAACTCTGAACTTGCATGGGAAGAAAGAGCTGAAAAACATTTGTTTTCCTTCCTCAAAAAATCTACCACAGAATGAAGGTTGATTTCTAGGTCTGAGAAAACCTAGAATTTATCAGTCTCCTAACTGGCAGTAAAAGCATAAAACTTAAGTTTTTCCCTCACAGAGTCTG
>NW_028023404.1:0-646 GCF_054177405.1 Leptonychotes weddellii
TGTGTGTGTGTGCGTGTGTGTATTTTTTTCTCTCCCTCAAAGGAGTACTTTTAGTTGTTTGGAAAATTACATAATCAAGATCAGCCATTCCTTGGATTGTTAACAATATATTGCAAATTCTGCAGTAACAGTGGAAGGGTGCTATTTAGTGAAGAGGTCAGATGAATAACTCAGCCTGGATGCGTGCAAGGAAATGGTTGGGCCACAGGGTAGCTTAACCCTTAATTTTATCCATTTCGGTGGTTGCCACAGATTCCCACAACTGACATTGATACCTTTCTTGCAAACAACTGAAAACTGCATAGCTTTGTTGGCATTAGTCACTGTGAATAGTTGTGGCCCAAGATGAGGATTAAAGTTATGTGGAAAATATAGTTATGATATTGGGTTTTCTATATCAATGCATGCTATAGAAACCACTACTCAGAAGATGACAGGAACTTGATAACGAGGGTTAAATTCAAATAAAAGATGGGGAAAAATATCAATTTTCCTAAAACTGAATGCTCTCTATTATCTGAGATCACTTTATTACCATGGATGTAGCTTGTTCCTTGAAATCTTTAGAGGTCTCCTTTGGGTACATTTGCATGGAAGAGCTCAAACAAATCTGTCCTTCAAATGCATCCATGCCACTATTTTCTGA
>NW_028023405.1:0-646 GCF_054177405.1 Leptonychotes weddellii
TTACTCTTCTTGTAACTTGAGAGTGAGAAGCCATGTTGGAGGACTTCCCACAGCAGGCATCCCTTTGGCGGTTGGTGTCGAGGTGCATCCTGACCGGGGCAGAGTTGGGTCCCCTGCATGGCTGACAGTTGTGACTGCCTGGCTGCTTGAGGGAAGGATGGATCCCAAAGTAGAGTCTGCCCGAAGAGGCCCTAACACCACGTGAAGCATGCACTCCGAGGGTGTGGGAGAGACTAGGGGGACAGGAGGACCCTCCGTGGCCACCAGACACCTGCTGCATGCCGGGCGGGGTCCACGCTTGGGAGAAGCTGCTGGGCCTCTGGTCATGAGTCCCCACCAGGTCCTCGGGAAGGCCCGGCCAAGGGGTGAGGCCACAGCCGCCGACAGAAGCATGGGATGTGAACAGATTTCCAAAGTCCCTATTTTCAAATGGAGTCCTTTCCACTAGGAAGAGGGGAGCCTGGCTGTTCTGTGACTCAGAGTTCCGGGGTCCAAGGAGAGCTTGCCCCAACCTCAGAAGGATGGATGCAATCTTTGGTAGACTTCCTTTTTCCTTCAAACATGAAGGGGGTGGCCTTGGGGACCATCTCAGTTAGGGTGCATGGGGGAGCCTGAAATTCGGTTTAGCGCTATGGATGCAAAGTAG
>NW_028023406.1:0-10867 GCF_054177405.1 Leptonychotes weddellii
AGGTTGGGTTAGTCTGGTGATGGGTATTGAGGAAGGCATGTTCTGCATGGAGCACTGGATGTTATGCACAAACAATGAATCATGGAAATTTACATCTAAAACTAATGATGTAATGTATGGGGATTAACATAACAATAAAAAAATTTAAAAAATAAATTAAATTAAATAAAGAGTAAAAAAAAAAGAAATACGTTACATGTTCATAAGAGTTTGTGTATAATTACCTTAAACAGGAAATAAACCACACTGCCATCAATAAAAGAATTAATAAGTAAATCATGATATATCCATACAATGGAATTCCAAACAACAATAAAAAAGAATGAAATATTGTTACACAGGACATAGAAGACTCCTACAGATATTAAAAGTGACGAAAGTCATACACAAAGAGTACATGCTGGATGATACCATTTATACAGATGTAAAACTTGTCTCTGGTGATGCAAATCAGTCTAGTGGTTATCTCTCAGAAGTGTATATTGATGTGAAGGGACAAAAGAGAACTTTCTGGGGTCATGAAAATGTTCTATATGTTGATCTAGATGGTAGTTCCACAGGTGTATGGATATGTAAAATTCATCTAGAGGTATACTTAAGATTTGTGCACTTTAGAGTGTATAAGTTACACCTTGTTAAAGAAATATTTAAAATAAAGGGACTGAAATAACCCAGTGCCTATAAAAAATCAAAAAGGGAATACTTCAAACAAAAACAATTAGGACAAGATCAAATTTATAGCTTTGTATTCCTTCATTGTTAAGAGGAAATAACTACAAATAAAGGAATTTAATACTGATCTTCAAATGTTTTAAAATTATAAAATAAGTAAAAGAAAATTATTAGAGGTAAAAGCTAATAGTGATTAAAAAAATACACAAAAAGCAAAAGTATAAATCCAAACTTCGGTGGTTTGCATTGACTAATAACACAAAAACCCTTGCTAGCTTTCAAAGAAAAGGGGGAGCAGAAAATATGAGGTAACTATTTTTAGAGAAAGGAGACATAACCGTTTCTAGTAAAAATATTAAAAGAAATTATAGGAGAGCATTAAAAACAATTTGATTGCAATACACTTGCAAATCTAAAGAAATCAGTATTTTCCTAAAACTAATATAAATCACTATTAATCCCCCAAAAAGGGAAATTTTGAATAAAGCAATTAAAGTAGATTAAAACAGTGATTAATGATCTGTTAAAGAGACTCCTGGACTAAGTGTTCCATACCTAAGTTTTACCTAACCTTTAAAGAACAAATATTTGAAATATTTTCATTAAACTTTCCTGAACCATAGAACATGATAGAAAAAAAATCTTTATTTAATAAAACCAACATGATCTTAACCTCAAAACTTAATGAAGTTATTCCAAAATATCTACAGTTTAGTCTTATTTATTAAAATAGCTGAAATAGGCTAGGGGCACCTGAGTGGCTCAGTCGTTAAGCCTCTGCCTTTGACTCAGGTCATGATCCCAGGGTCCTGGGATCAAGACCCGCATCAGGATCCCTGCTCAGCGGGAAGCCTGCTTCTCCCTCCCACACTCCCTCTGCCTGTGTTCCCTCTCTTGTTGTCTTTCTCTGTCAAATAAATAAATAAAATCTTTAAACATAAAATAAAATAAAATAGCTGAAATAGTCTAAATAAAATATCACCAAATAGAGCCAGCAGGATTCCCACTATTAAAAAGTATGATTATTCTAGAAAAGTCACTACAATGCCATACAGTCTATCAACAAAATGTGTTAAATTAAGATATTAAAACAGAAAAAATGTAATCAATAGATGTTGAATCAGAAATAGATTGAATCAAGCAGTCATTTGTAACAAAAACTTTAACACATAAATCAATACAATAGCCTAAAGGGTCTTTCATTAGATCTAAGTATATATAGGGACTTAATTTATAGAAAAGTATTTTCATTTAGTGGTCAACAGATAATTAACTTAGTAAATGATGTTGATACAAGTGGATAATCATTTGGAAGAATGTTCGACCCATACTCACATCATATCCAGATATTAATTCCAGATAATTAAAGATATGTAAAATATAATAATTTTAGAAAAAAAATTTAGTAGGTTCTATGTATAACTTAGAGTTTAAAATACTTTATTAACCAAGAAAGATAAGCCAAAGGTATAAAAATATACATTGAGTAGAGGGGCCACCTGACTAGTTTAGTCAGTAGAGCATGTGACTCTTGATCTCAGGGTCATGAGTTCGAGTCCCATGTTGGGTGTAGAGATAGAAATATAAAGTTTTTGTATTACAAAAAGATAAACAAAGTTCAGAATTAAATGACTGGAAGATGATTGTAAAATATATGGCAAGTGAAAAATTTATATATACAATAGAGTAAAAAGCACATTAAAATCAGTAAGACAAAGAGAAACAACCAAAATGGATAAAAACTGTAAGTAGGCAAATCATAGAGAAGCACCCAAATATGAAGAGCAATTAAATATCACAGATAGAGAAATCCAAATATGTAAATTAAACTAAGTTTAAATCATTTCACCCTCGCCAAATTGGCAAATACACTTGCCACTGGGAATTGGGATCTTTAAAAGGGCATACTTAAACTTTGCCGGTATAAATCTGAGTTATTACAGCCTTTCTTGAAAAGCATTCTGTAAATATCAACCAAAATTTAAAATATTTTGTTGTTGTTGTTTAGGATTTATTTATTTATTTATTTGACAGAGAGAGACACAGCGAGAGAGGGAACACAAGCAAGGGGAGTGGGAGAGGCAGAAGCTGGCTTTCCGCAGAGCAGGGAGCCCGATGCAGGGCTCAATCCCAGGACCCTGGGATCATGACCTGAGCCGAAGGCAGACACTTAATGACTGAGCCACACAGGTGCCCCAAAAATATTTATATCTTTTGATCCAAGTTCACTTTTGGGAATCAAAGCACCAACACAAAAAGATGTTTGTAATGGTCCCAAACTATAAACAAAGTAAATTCTCATCAACAGGAGAATGACTGCATAAACTGGGGTGCATCCATATCATAAAATACCATGGAGACATTAAAAAGAGATAGAGGGTTCTCATGATGTATTGCTAAGTGAAAAAAGATTGTGAGAAATGCATATAATGTGATCCTAGTCTGTAAAATAAAACTAGCCATAAATAAAAAAAAAAGGAATAAAAGTAGCCATAAACATGTACTTTCATATGCATATATAAGATGAGCAAAGAAGAAATTTTTAAAATTTCACAAGAATACATTATATCAAAAAATTTTTCCTCACTGTGAAGTTCAAAGAGCTATACAAATGTGAAAAAGTGGTTCCTCCTCAAATACTCTGCAGCTTGTTTCTATTACACAGATGAAAATAGAATCCACACAAAATGAAAGCTACTTCTCTGTAATGAGAGACTAATCCATGTTTAATTTATAAATAATTAAATAATACTCTGAAGACAAAATGTTCTACATAGACTTTAACAGTTTGATATTGTTTTTGACATTTTACACATTTGTAGACATTAGAACTCAGAAATTTCTATGAAAAAATATTTTTATGATAATATCTTAAATATATAAACTGTGAATATGAAGGATTAAAATTCAGAACAAAAAATAAACATTCTGGCATATTTTTTATTTACTTTTTTATTTCTTTTTTTAAAGATTTTATTTATTTATTTGAGAGAGTGAAAGAGCACAAGGGGCGGGGGAGGGGCACAAAGGAAGAGGGAAAAGCAGGCTCCCCGCTGAGCAGGGAGCCTGATGAAAGGCTCCATCCCAGGACCGTGAGGATCATGACCTGAGCTGAAGGTGGCTGCTTAACCAACTGAGCCACTCAGGTGCCCCACTTTTTTCTTATTTCTATACATTTTGCTTACTGATGACTGATAAATCCATTTTAGGGAAATAATTTACTAGAATTTACAAATAACCGATTCCATTATTTTTTTTAGAACTTCTCAGAAAAAGTAATTACACATAAGTTTGGTTGCAGGACATTTACAAAGCAGCAAAGCAAGAACTCTAGTTCTATACCAAAGTTCTTTCCTACATAAATCATGAAATTATGATCTCAGCAAGAACTAAATGATAATAGAGATACCAAATGGAGAAGGGAATCACCAGATAAACTTACTATAAATAGATCACGATTATCACTCCCATCAAGTAGGAAGCACTAGACTAAGCATGAGTTGGCCACAGAAACCAAGGCAGGTTTAATAGTTGAGTCCTTCCCTCAGAACAGAAAGAAGAAAGGATACAAAGTGACTAACATTTATGAACCTGTAGATGTATTGCTTTATATATAATACGTATATCTCTATTGTTAAGGACTGAATTCGTGCCCCCCCATTTTGTATGTTGAAGCCCTAAACCCCAATGTTATAGTATTAGAAAGTGGGGCCTTTAGGAGATAATTAGGTTTAGGTAGGATCCTGAGGGTGGAGCTTCCATGACAGAATTAGTACCCTTATGAGGAGAGAAAGAGACACCAGAGATTACTCTTATTGCAGTGTGAGGAAACAAAGAGAAAAGAACCTTCTTGAAGCCAGGAAGAGGGTCTCACCAAGAGCTGAATCTGCTGGCACTTTGACGTTGGGCTTCCCAGCCTCTAGAATCATGGGGAATAAATGCCTGTTGCATAAGCCACCCAGTCTATGGTATTTCGTTATGGCAGCCTGAGCTGATTAAGACATTTGATGTATTGGTGAAATAAATCTGTATTTTTAATTTCAAAACTTTTGTCTTCAGAAACTGCTCCAAATAATAAATTTCTTGGATATAAGCTGATAGCTACCAGATTTTAACATTCATTACATGCAGGACCAACAAAACTAGGCCCCACAAAGGAGACTGCATACCAGTTATCATTCTTATTTTTATTTTAACAATAAGAATAATGTCCCCTTTTAATATTTAAACATTTGCTCTGATTAAACAGTCTATTTCTGCTGACTCATAACAGACACTGGCCTGGTACTGTTTATTAACTTTCCTATGAACATATTGTTTATAGCAGGTGTCTGATTAACATAACTGGTCACTGAAGCCTCATTGTTGGCCACATAAGAGAGTAGCTTTGCCTGGCAGCAGAGCCAGCTCCTTTATCACCTCGTGTTATTTGAATCCTAATCAGACTTAATCCCCTCCTAACTTTCCCTTTTGTGGAGTGACTCATACTTGGCTGGCTGCACAAGTGTGTCCTAAGTTCACCAGATCATTGCAAAAAACAATTTGAGTATGTCTCGATAGATAGGAACTTAGGATACATTAAATGTTTTCACCTTAAAAACCTTAAAAACAACATACAGACTAAATAAATACAACAGCAACAAGACGTCCTTTTGGAGCCTGGTAAACAAAGCTGATGCTGATATGATACCAGACCATCCTACATTCCTACAAAGTGACACATTTGCAATAGATCTACAAGAGATGCCCCACACTTTAAATCATATCCCCCAAACCAAACAGAGTAATCATGAATAAGAAATTATTACCTGGTCAAGCCTATAGGATCTCTATAGGCCTGCCTTCTGAGAGGAGCAGACTTTTTCTGAAGGGTAGCAGTACTTCTTGGCCCCAAGACATGAGATAAGAGAAGGTGACTGAATAGTCTTACTTTTTTATCATCTCTAGGACTATATGGGCAGATGATACTTTTTTCATTTTTTCCTACTCTATTAACTTTAGAGGAAAGTAGGAAAGATTTTCCTTTCATATCTCTTCCCTTAGTACTGGCATGAATCCTCCATTCTGAAGTGGCTGATGACATCTCTCCCCCTCTTTCTGTGTAAGTACAAGGGTCTACCCTATGAACTGGATCATGGCAGTGAACAGGAAAGATAAGATCTCTGTCATATTGAAAATCAACAGGCAGGTAGAGGAAATAAACAGTAAACAAACAAATATATGTTTGAATATAAATACATTAAATATGTCAAAAGTAAATATCAAAGAAATGGAGGAGGATAGAGGGTAGAAGACAGTGAAAGTGAGACATTACAGAAAGAAAAATCAAGAAAGGTCTTTCTGAGTAAATGATATTTGAGTAAAGATATGAGTCGAACTCTTACAAAGTGATCCATGAGGAAAGAAAATTCTAAGTAGAAGAAATAGTGAATGCAAAGAATTTAATAAATTCAAAAAAGTAAAGTCATCAGGCTGACTGGAGTAGAGTAAGCAAGGAGGAGAGGGGTAGGAATCGAGGTCAGAAAGGTAGGAAATGTATCATTTGTTAGGTATTTGAAGCTTATTCTATATGTGATAGAAAGGATCAAGAGAATTTTGATGTTTTTATTTTTAAGTATTTCAGACATAAAAAAAGTAAAAAAAAATAAGCATGTGTACCCAGCACCCAACTTAAGAAACATTACAAGAAAACTGAATCTTCCTTCATAACCCACAGTAACAAATGAAATAAGACGCTTAGAAACAAGTCTATTAAGCAAGATGAGTAAGTTCTATAGATCTGTTGTACAACATTGTACCTATAGTCAACAATACTATATTGTGCACTATAAAAATTTGTTAAGAGGGGAGATCTCGTGTTAATTGTTCTTAATATAAAAATATAAAATAAGGGGTGCCTAGGTGGTTCAGGCCGTTAAAGGTCCAACTCTTGATTTCGGCTCAGGTCATGATCTCAGGGACCTGAGATCGAGCCCCGTGTCGGGCTCCATGCTCAGCACGGAGTCTGCTTGAGATTTTTCTCTCTCCCTCTCCTTCTGCTCTTCCCCCAATAATGCTCTATCTCTCTCTCTAATAAATAAATTAAATAAATAAACAAACAAATAAATAAATAAAATCATATATATAATAAAACAAAAAAGAAGTAAGTCCAACAAAAATTTATAAGATCTTTAGGGGAAAAAGAAGATCTTTAGGGAAAAAAATGAAGAAAACTATTGAAAAACATAAAAGACATAAATATAAAATATATAATAAAACATAAAATATAAAAATAAAAAACTTGAAACTTAAAAATAAAAAATAACCTACAGATAAGTAGAAAGATTTAATATCAAAAAAGTTAATTTTCTACTAATTATTTTGATATTAACTGCATTTTTAATGCAACTAGAAAGGCTAACTCCCATATTTATATAGAGGTGAAAAGTCCAAGAAGGTCCAAGACAAAAATAAGTGGTGGAACTTTCCCTGTCAGATATAATGAATCACTATAAAGCTATACCAATTGGGATACTGGCACAGGAATACACCAAGAAAAAAAACAAATAGAATTGAAAATCCAGAAACAGACCCAAATTTAGATGGAAATTTGATATATGTTAAAAGCAGCATTGTAAATCAGTGCTCAAAGAGATCACTGATTTGATCGAAGAATCAACAAAGCATGCTGGGATAAATGGTTATTTAAAAGGGAAAAGAAAATAATAATAGAGCACCTGGGTGGCTCAGTCAGTTGAGCAACTGACTCTTGGTTTTGGCTCAGGTATGTGATTTCGCCATGGTGGGATCGAGCCCCATGTACATGCGGCTCCGCACTCAGAGTGGAATTTGTTCCAGACTCTTTCCCCCTTTCTCTCTCCCTCTCCCTCTGCCCCTCACCCTTCATGCATGCACGTGCTCTCTCTCGCGTGCTTTAAAATAAGATAAAATCTTTAAAAATAAGTAATAAAAGGAAAAAGAAAATAATAATACCTTACTCCCACTAAAACAAACAAACAAACAAAAAACAATGCAGGTCTTTTATGGACTCCTTCTCAACTGTATTCTTACTCCTTCCCTCCCTCTCTGGATGCTCTCTTAACCTGCACACTGAGATGGCCTAGTGTGAGTCAGGAGAATGTCCCCCTTATCCTTTTCTCTACTTCTTCCATCCCATACCCATAACCTTATATGCAGCTCAGAATCAGCCATGCTGGAAAGCTCTCCTTTTATGCAAAAAAATCCCATGATTTCACCAGGAACTTCCAGAAGCTTCACAAAGGCTAACCTCAGCAGCATTTCTGACTGTTGCGATATTAAGATGGAGGTTTTAGTTTCACACTTGGTTTTTGAGAGTATATTTCTGTAATGCTGGACTCTTGCCCTGTACCAATATTAGTCTCTCTTCTCTGTGACTGACTAGGGTTCCCTGACATGGCTAGACTCTTAATGAAGCTGTTTCTTCCTTGATGAAGAAAAAAAAAAAAAAGAGTTAATCACTATTCCAAATTTATGGTTTCCCTTACCTCACTCATGTCTTTATGGTTTTACTGCAAATACATGTACTCTAAAACAATATAAAATATCATGTTGAAAACACAATTTTTACATAAATTATGTGTCCTTTTGAAACTTTTACTTGTAATTTTTTTTAAAAATCTGTATCTAAGTTGATACATGTACCATTTGTACCACCTGAGTGGTGTTTATTATATATTTCAGTGATTCTTTTCATAGTTCTGATTTACTTCATAATATATCTTAAAAAGAAAATGATAGATTGAGAGGTAAGAAGATCACAGTCTTTTCTAATTGGGTCTGCTACATCCATTTTCATTAGAGATAAGTCATCAGCAAGGAGGGGGAAGATGGAGCTACTGAAAGTTTGAGAAGAACTGAGTTGTGTGAAATATTAACCTGGGAGAAGAAGAGATTGAATTAACTCAAAAAAAATGGAATAAAATTGCCTGTCAGTTCTAAGGGTCCACTTGACATTTATGATCAGAAATTTAAAGTGAAATAAATCAGCACGGTTATGTTTTTCTCCAGTCATGCCATGTTCATCTTCTTGAACTAGGCAGAGACTTGGCTCTGTCAGATACAGCCTTTTGGAAATTAAGTCTGAGGAGAGTAAGGAAGTTATGTATTGTGAAAAATTGACATGACTAGAACCATTTTAAATAGAGCTGGAGTGGTCACTGCAGAGAAAGTGGCTTGTTTGCCTTTCTTTGAACTGAGCCATAACCTTTGGACTGGGCAAAAGAGCAACCAATTGACCAAGAAGTCAGTAGGAGAACAGACATCCTGATCATAAGACTGATCGTTATGAACTTCCTGAAGATAGAATCAGCAATCAGTGTATAACCCAGAGTAGTTTAGCTTGTTAATATCCATTGAAAACTTCTTTCCTTTCTTCAACTCATGTAATCACCGCTCTTCCTTTCCCTCTTAAAAATCCTTGCTTTCACCCTACAAGTGAGACACTATTTGGATTTCTACCTGAATCTGTGCTCCCTGAATTGCAATTCTTTGATCCCAAATATAATGCTTGTTGGTTTCTCATTACAGCTCTTATTTTCAGGTTAACAGTACGGGAGGGGTACCATGGAATGAATCCAAGCTGAGTAGGTGGAAGGTGAAAGACCCAAAGGGTTATGAATACTGTAAATATATTTATGCATAAATATATTAAATATACAATTAATGGATTGAATGTCCCCATTTTCTGCATATTTATTAAAGGGGAAGATGAGTCAGAAAGATGTCAGAGGTGGTCAGAGAGAAGGGGGCTTGAAAACAGATGTTGGGGGCTTGAAAAACAGATGTTGGAAGCTTACAGTTACTGGGAATAACAAAATCCAGTTAGCCAAGAAAGTAAGTCACTATAGGAATATGACCATTAGAAATGAGAATTAAAGGGAATGAGATCCTGGGTTGCACTCGAAGTGGCTATCTGCAAGCACCTCCAGAAAACTGAAGGAATGCAGACAACTGGGTGTAAACAGAACAAAAGTCCTCAAGTTACTATAAATGCCTCGGGCCTGCAAATGGTACAATTAGGGAGCTAGTTATCATCTGCAGAATAACAAGTTTGGAATATGGTAGTTGGTGATAGGCCTCTTTCTCTTTCACTTCAACGAAAAACATCATGGAGAACATGGTATTAGGAGCGTTTCTAACAATGATTGGTTCTAGGCAGCTACAGAAAACAAAAATATGGCACGAGTGAGAGATTTACCGTAGTTATGTGAGCAGTCACCTCATCCTTGAAAAGCAGTACTACTCTTTACAATAATCAGAATTGTTTTTCAAGGGCAGATAAAGCAGATTAAGATTGACCTGCTAGAAATTAGCCAGCTGATATGGGCCATTAATACAAGACAGGGGTTCTGATGCCATTTCTGGCTATAACCACCCAAGGGGAGGTTCACCTGCACGATGCATGCACAACGGCTGCCCTTGGGTGGAGCTCCCAGCACCCCAGCCATAGCTCCACCCTTTCTCTCTCAACAAAGTCTTTAGAATTCCAGTGAGTGAGAGTGATGTGACAGGGATCATTTGTAATTGATTCAAATTTCTTTCTTATTTTTAAAATTGGGGTACATTAACTTTCTTAGAATCAAATTATTTGGAACTCACTTTACAACTTATTTAAATACATGAATATGTTATGAGACCTTGGTTAAAAGCCATTAGTTTAAGTGATTGTTTAATGTTAAAGGAAAATCTCAATCCTAGAAAATATACACAATAAATTGTAGGTATACAGTCAATTTTTTCTTCTCTGATTAGTACTATGAATTAAACTCCATAAAGAATAAAGAGAATGAGAAGATTCTGATATCTGCCTTTTTGGGGCAATTAGCGCTGATGGGAGTTACTAACTAGAACACATATGCTCTGCAAATGTACTTACATGTGTGTACTTGTTTTTACCTCAAAAGACAAGGGCACACAAGGATGCAAATGACAATCAACTCCACTATATCCAAACCACTAAGGATCATCAGCTGAAAGGATGTTTGGTTGCTCACCATGCCAAAATAATATATAGAAGCATTGGTAGATAAAGAAGCACTGGAAGGAACATTTCTAAAGACTAGAAACCCAACATCTTTATGGTAGAAACATGACATATTTATGTTAAAATGCCTGAAAAACTATGCCCTAAAAGAAGTTCACTCTATAAACATCTCCTTGCATAAAAGTCCAAGAC